>NC_079900.1:25816215-25826419 GCF_024868665.1 Triplophysa rosa
GTTCCCTTTCTGTCGGTCTCTCGACGTTGTGTCGAACCGACAGAATGGGGTTCCTATGGAAAACGCCACAGCACTGAGCCGCGTCACAATCTCTGCGGAGCGACGTTGACTGGCCTGGGCGAGTCAGACGAACACGCTAACGCGAAATTATGACCCTCCAGTGGAGAGGAAGGGGGACCCAGAGCTTTACACAAAGTTGGGAAGCCCCTATCACCGGCCGTCACAGGCGGAGGCCTAGTTCTCTAAATGGCGAGAAGCCACCCGGCACCGTACGGACCACTGGGTGAGCATTATTCCCCCCTGGGGGAAAAACGCTGCAGTGGCCACTACCTGCCGTAGGCAGGAATTAGTGGAGACACCTCATGGTCTCACCATCAGGGGAGAATTCATGGGAGGAAAGTGCGGACTGCAGGAGTTAACCGCAAGATGGGAGTCCACCTGGGGAGGTCATGGGTTGCCAAGGTGGGAACCATTCATGAGGATACATCAGACGGAACAGCCCACGGAGGGGGGGTTACCACGTCTGGAGCACTAGGTCCGGTTAGAGCTATGTGGGAGATAACTCAACTGTTCCCCGGCCTAAGGGGGCAGGGCTGCTCTGCCCAGCCTGTCCCCTGGAAGGGTGCTTAGTGATGGATGGAATGCCTGTTCTTTACCCGAGGGGAAAGAAGTAAGGGGGGTCGCCACTGCTCCCCCCGGAGGGGGAAGGGTTTCCGCAGGAGTACGCCCTACCGGCTGCCGGTCCCACACCTTGCCAGGATGCGGGCTGACACCGGTTCCGCGTGTAGGTATTAGAACCTCACGGAGTTGTTAGGCATAGCCCAACTTGCAGCTCTGCAGATGTCTGCCAGAGAGACGCCCTGAGCAAGTGCCCACGAGGGGTGTGTCACCCCCAACGGGCAGGGGCGAAATGAGATCGGTATGCCCTAACAAGGGCATCCATGATCCAGTGCGCCAGCCTCTGTTTGGAGACAGCCCTCCTGCTGACCTCCGAAACAGACAAAGAGCTGCTCAAAGCTTCTGGGCTCTGCGTGCGGTCCAAGTAGAGGCGCTGTGCGCGTACTTGACACAACACGGATAGGTTGGGTCTTCCTCCCCGGTGGGGAGCGCCTGCAGGTTCACCACCTGGTCTCTCGGGAGAGTGATGGGAACCTTGGGCACGTAGCCGGGGCGGGGTCTCAAGATAACGTGAGAATCCCGGCCCCAAGTTCTAGGCAATCTGTGTACACGGAGGGTGCTTGTAGATCCCCTACCCTCTTGGAGGTGAGCGCCATGCGGAAAGCCGTCTTTATCAAGACTGAGAAAGAGCTGCAACCCCGAGAGGCTCGAAGGTAGCAAGAGGGTACGGAGCGCGGGTAAGGTGGTCACCCTCTCGCGCCCCTTAGGAACCTAATGACCAGGACGTGCTGTCCCAGAGGCTACCCAGCAATTAGGTCATGATGAGCAGCCGTAGCGGCTACATACATTCCCAGTGAGGAGGGGGAGAGGTTACTCTTGAGGACGAGACAGCTCGTACCCGACCGAGCAACTCCGCGGGTCTTCTCGCCGAGAAGATCACCAGGACGAGAAGAGGCACCACCTATGGGCGTATAGCCGCCCAGTGGACGAAGCCCTAGCCTGAGTGACGTCCCAACCGGACCGGGGGTGGGTCACTCAGGATCTCCTCATCCCGTCCAGACATGGAGACCAGGTTTTGCCTGGGATTCCGTAACGTGCCCCTTCCCCTGGGGAATCTGTTCGCCAGGGGGAGCGGCCAGGGGGGAGTTGTTGTCAGAGCCTCAGCTCCGAGAACCAAGTCCTGGTTAGGCCAAATCGGTACCACTTGAACTAGTAACTAGTACCACTTGATGCTCCTCTTCCCTGGCCTTGCACAGGACCTGTGCAATGAGGCTCACTGGGGGGAAGCGTACTTCCGCTTGTCCCGCGGCCAGCTGTGCGCAAGGGCATCCATGCCGAGGGTACCTCGGACAGGGAGTACCAAAGCGCACAATGGGTGGAGTCCGGGGAGGCAACAGGACCACCTGTGCCTGGCCGAACTGCCCGAAATGAGCCGGCTGCGCGGGGAGGGATTCGCCACTCTCCGCGAGGTGTCGACTGACGAGAGAGCGCATCGGCTGTCTGGTTCAGGACGCCTGGGATGTGTGTGGCTCGCACGGAGCTGATCACCTGCTGACTCCAGAGGAGGAGGCGTCGGGCGAGTCATGTTAGCTGCTGTGAGTGAAAGAATACGCCACAGAAGCTGTGCTGTCCGACCGGACCAGCACGTGCTTCCCTGCACGAGAGGTAGTAGCCTCCTCAATGCAAGTAGCACAACCAACAACTCTAGGCAGTAGAAATGCCAACGCAGGTGGGGGCCCGTCCACCACCCTGACACTGCTTGCCATGACGCATTGTCGAGTTCACCGTTCACCGTTGTGCAGAGGGTGAGAGCGGCTGTGGTAACCCAGAGAGAGAGGAAAATCTCCTTTTTTGAAAGTAAGTGGGCGCTAGCCCCCCGGAGGGGGCCAGCAGATGGAGAGACGGGGCAGGATCCGTCCCTATCCGACTTCCCAGCGATGTGGCTGGGGTCAAGCCCAATGGTAGCCTCGATCCCCCTGAGGTCTTCCCATGACAGCCGCTTCGCCGCGGCTGCTGATGGGGCGATGGTCTCCTCTTCGCTGTCTCCTCCAGGGGGGTCGCCCCAGAGCTGGAGGGCGTCGAAGAGGACCAGGGCTGCTGGGAAGCAGACAGTGCACGGGACTCGACGGCCGAGGCGGCCGAGTTGCGGCACGGAGAACTGCTTCTTACTGTCGAGAACCCTCCAGGGGAGGCCGCGTGCGGGTCCCGCGCTCCCCCCCCCCGACGGGCGGGGGGTGAGCGGGGCCGCTGTGGCTCGACAGTAACACCAACCAGCCCCCCCTTGCGAGACGGGTGCGTCGAGAAAGCGGACCTTCTCAGAGTTACTCATCTGCGCAAGGATTGGCCAGAGGAGTTTCTCATAGACCACAAGTGTGGACATCGTCCGACCCAGGGCCCGCGTGGTCACCTTGGTCGCCCGTAGAGCGAGGGCGGTCGCGGCGCGGAGTTCCTGCATAAGCACTGGGTCGGTCTTACCCTCGTGGAGCTCTCTCAACGCCCTGGCCTGGCAGGAGCCATAGCGTGGAGAGAGGAGGCAGCTTGGTCCGCCGCAATATAAGCTCTCGACACCAGAGATGCCGAGACACCACATGCCTTACGGGCACGAGCACCATGGCGGCATACTCCACCTGGGGGACAACAACGTATCCTCCAGCTGTCTCAACCTCGAGGGAAGAGAGGGTGACTGAACTTTGTTTGACGTGAAACGTGCCGGAAAGGGGCGTTCCCGGTCTTACCAAGTTCCTCATGCACTTCCGGTAAACACGGCACTGGGGGTGGGCGCGGCTTGGAGCCGCGCTCAAACCCGAGGCGCCATGTAACCAGCCGCCATGTAACTAGCCGCGAGCGCCGGGAAAAGTAGTGCGGGCACTGCAACCCAACACTCACGGCGGCCCGGGAAAGCATGGCTGACATTTCGACGTCCGCTTCTTCCTGTGCTCGACCCCCCGAGGGAGGGAGCCCGTGGAATCGTCGGAGTCGGATGGCAGTACGTCACCCCCCGATGCTGCAAGAGACATCTCATCATCACGCATCGTGTCCAAATAAGTAATTGAGGAATAAGACGGCGGACCGTCTCCTGGGGAACGGTCAGACGAGCGAGACGAGGTGCGAACGGTCCGTGAGCCAGTGGCTGGCGGATTATCGCTCACAGTAATCCTCATATTTCCCTCGCTGCTTGCCGTAGCGGACGGCAGGGCCGTTGTCCTGCCGCCACGGAACGGGAAGCAAACGAGGTGGTGGCTGAGTCCCGTGGGAACACAGCCACCTGTGACGCAAAGTCTGAATCGTCACCGTCCGCAGTGCGGGCAGGACGTATCCACAACGTCTGCCCCAGCGTACTGGAAGCAGGCATTGTGTCCGTCCCCCTCCTCGATAAGTGTGTTGCACCCAGGCCCAACCAGGGGATCCCAGTTCCCCTCTGGCAAAAGCTGCTGCCTCTGCACAAGCTTCAGAGAGCTTGCACAACAAGGCTAAATAAAATAAATAAAATTACTAATGAGGTAAATTATAGTTTAAGATTATCATTAATAATCTAATAGCATTTGAAATTTTGTGGTGAAGACGTGTCAGGTGACCGCGTCCTTCTTTACCCAGCTCTATCATCTCAGCTCTTGTCAGGTCACTTTCCTACATTCATTACTCTAACGTTGCACACATACTTCATGAAATAGTGGCATTTTTGTAATGCATTTCTGTTTGCCGAATCTTGTTCACAAGATGGCTATTCCATAGCTACAGGAATGAAGCGTACCTTATCTGGGTCACATGCTCTTCTATTGCTCTAGCAATAATGCAAATGTTGTCGGTTCGATGGGAATGACAACATATCCTGTGAGGGAGAGCTCATAGTGGCTTAATTTTTTATAATTACAAGTTCTCAGAACACATTCTTTTTTTTATCTGCCTTTTTATGCACTGTGGGTCTGGTATACATTTTAGGGTGTGTAGTCTCTAATAATGCAACCTTCAGTTGTTTTAAATAGTTATTGAAATACTATTAGATATGTATATGGATTATGATCATTTTAAAGTGTGTGGTATGTGAAATTTATGTGTGATAATCTTGGGCAGGACTCCCTGTAGGAAGAGATCTATGATCTCAATGGGAACTTACTGGGAAAATAAATAATAAATAAAAACATCAAACAGGGAACACGCATACTGAGAAAATTTATACCATGAAGGCACCATGAATTGCTTTGAATAAAAGTGTCTGACAAATCCATAAATGTAAATATTTTATCAGAAATGAAAAATGGCCTGCCTATATGTTACAACAATAAATATTTATGAAATAACTGCTTTATTTATTATTACTGACTATGAAAATGTAACATTGTTGTAAATCAATACAACCAAAAAAATAAATAATAAAATAAATAAAAAATCACAAAATAGTTTTATAAAAACACTGGATCGAAGAAATAAACATGTAAAAATAAAATAAAGACAAAAAAGTTTTATAAAAAACTATGAAAACTCGAAAACTCTGAACACTATAAAGTACAGACAACGGTTAACAGAAACCATCAGCATATTTAGTGTTGTTCTTGACTGGGCCCATCAGTGTCATTGTGATCGTGCAGACATTTAAAGAATATGCAAATTAATAAACTGTTCAGTAAAAGAACTGATTCAGTTAAAGAAACATTGCACAATGGTGGTGATGTGCAACCCCACGCCACCCCCACCCTTTTTTTAACTTCAAATTTAATTTATATTTGGGGAATTTTATTTTTTTATAAAACAAACTTACAAAACAAAATATAAATACATAAATTATAATATCAGGTAACCCCAAGGAGATAATGTATGCACTGATACAACATCTTATGGATGCCCTAACTACAAAATAGATATTTCAACTGACTTACAGGTTTCATGGAGAGTCGGTCTTCGCTCCGCTCTCTTCTACCACCATCCCTGTCACTTGCAAGGAGAAGCCATCGCTTAATGTATGGCTCCACCTCCTGATCGGTGGCTGTTGCTGTGAGTCTGTTACTTCTCACAGTACCTAAAAACAGAAAACATGAACCGAACTTTTACAATCTTATGGCCCCATCTGGTAGCACAAGACATGCTCGTTACCTGATCATGGTTTGCTAGTAGCAATGGTGAGAGCACTTTGAGGACATTCTTGCTTTCTGATTACACCTGAGCCTGTAAAGTTAGAGGATATATCCATTGCCTTTTGTATTACTTTTTCATTGTGTAAGAGCCCAGATGTGTGGCCTTGCACTTCTGTGTTTGGGTTTGTTCTGATTGCTTTGACCAATTTTAATTTTAGTTTGTTAAAAATATTTATATATTTACATCAATGTGTTACAGTAGCAGGATATATCCATACTAGAAAGGTATTGCAATACCCTCCTTTTAAAAATAATATTATTTACAATTTTAGTCATATGAATACTTTATTAATTATTTATATTTTTGTTAATGTTTTTTTCATACTGTACATGTACTAAAATGTTTATATAATCTATTGTGCAGACTTTCACAGGACAATGTAATGAATCAGTTGATGTATATTAATAATATAATAACACCTGTTAATCTATTTCTAGTCAGATGAAGTCAGAATGAGCACTGAAACACAAGTCTTATTATTTAATTAAAATTCTTAAATCTTCTTAAATTAAACTAATTAAATCTCAAAACTGCTCAGAATGCAGATAGAACCTTATACTTTTAAGGTGGCAAAATACACTAGACTAGTGTCTAGTGTTTGAATAATACAGCTCGCTGCTCCTTTAAATGACTGCTCATCTTGTGCTTCTGCATAAATGAGAAAACAAGTCCGCACGCAAATCTTTTATGGCTGTTTTAAAGGTGTCCTGAACTGGGCTTGTTTATTGTTTAATACTGTTGTATGAGGTCTACTTATGATGTTCGCATGATTTTTACATTCGAAAACATCAAAATCAATAAGTAATAGGCTATTTTCTACCCAGGTTTTGAGGCCGTCTAGTAGTGGTGGGCGGATCGATCCTGAAGTATCCATACTTTCGATACTGAGGTTGTATCGAAAAGGATCGATCCTAACATAAAAATATCGATACTAATGTGTTTTTAGTTTATACTACTGATTTTATTTATTTACTAATGTAGCTAATAATTGTATAATGAAGACAAACTATTTCCCATACACCTAGTTTTGGACACGTTGCTCCTCCCTGCCCTGCTGTGTTTTGTAGTCCGCTATCACGTGACTCAGCAGCGCCAAGCTCAAGCACGCAGATGTTGCTGCAGCCAGCAAACAGAAGAGGAGCAAAAAGAAGAGGAGTATGGCGTTATTATAATGACAAATGTCGCGAGCGCATTATTACAACGCGAGAGCGCATTCTTGTCATACGAGCGCGCGAATCTCTCCGCTCGCACGCAGATTTCCTTTGCTCGTGCACAAAACTGGACGCGCGCTTTCAATTATACGCTGCTCTCTTATGAATTTTCTCTCCTCTCGCTCAGTGAGCGTGTGTGCACTCAAAATGCGTTCCGTGCGTCCACGAATCCTTTGGTACTCTTGCTCTCGAGAGGTCCTCCTGCGTGTTCCAGGCATCATAGGCTGTCAAAAGTAGTCAACCAATCAGGGATAGGCTTCCACGGCGGGCCAATGAAAACGCGACCTCTTACATGGCATCTTATTGGTTGAAAGTGACTCGACGTTTTCAACGAAGCAAGATGGATCCACCACGTTCTCAGGTAACAATATTAATATATTTGATGCAACATTATTAGTCAAATGTGTATTAGAAATGAACGGGGCATTAGGATGCTTTGTAGGCTACATATAAACGTCAGTTTAACTACCATGTTATTCAGACAAAACAGGCCAACACCCTCAAGTTCATGTGGTCCTCATGCATGTCCTACACTAAACATAGTATTGTCAAAATAGTACTAAATTGATTACCGAACAATTTAGATTGGTGTCTTAAGTTAGCTTTATTCTAAAATAATATTTACTACAAGTAACGGTACATATCAAAACAATAATAGCACTGGAGCATTTGGAAAATCATATAATATTCTATACCTATTTGGTTATGCATTTAATGCGTTTGCAGACAGACACTGTAAGTGTTCTGCATTCAGTGTTCCAGAAGTTCAGGGCATAAAACTGAACTACTATGCAATATACCAAACGCTCCCTTACCGTTCATTTATAATATACATTTGATTAATAATGTTGCATCAAATATATTAAAATTGTTACCTGAGAACGTGGTGGATCCAGAGGCGTATTAAGACCTCATGGTGCCCCCCATCCACCCACCTACCCACACGCAAGAATCCACTCATTAAAAGGTTTATATATTAAAAGATTTTATAAGAATGAAACTCAGCAATTTACAATGTACTATTTTACAAGAATTACACATTAACATGACACTTTTGTAGAAAAGAACACGAAAAACAACTCTTTTCATCAAGCATTTTTAACAATTAGGCCTACTGTAGTTAAGAAGTCGCGTTTTCATTGGCCCGACGTGGAAGCCTATCCCTGATTGGTTGACTACTTTTGACAGCCTATGATGCCTGGAACACACAGGAGGACCTCTCGAGAGCAAGAGTACCAAAGGATTCGTGGACGCACGGAACGCATTTTGAGTGCGCACAAGCTCACTGAGCGAGAGGAGAGAAAATTCATAAGAGAGCAGCGTATAGTTGAAAGCGCGCGTCCAGTTTTGTGCACGAGCAAAGGAAATCGGCGTGCGAGCGGAGAGATTCGCGCGCTCGTATGACAAGAATGCGCTCTCGCCTTGTAATAATGCGCTCGCGACATTTGTCATTATAATAACGCCATAGAGGAGCATCATGTGGAGTTTTTTCACCGCGCTGAATAAAAACACTGCGAACTGCGATGTATGGCAACGGGCCTTTGGGGGTAAAAAGCCAAAGATTGAAAGTACTTTATTATTTAAGCACTTTATTTACTTTGTGTCTCAAACAATTGTGTGCACTTTGTTTATAAATTCACTTAAAAAAGTGTAATGAAAGGGAAACATGTTAATTTGTTGTATTATTTTGTCTAAACATAACACTGAACAAAAACGGAAAAGCAGTTTTAAAATCGTTGTTCTTGAGTAATAATTTTGTCCTTTTTGGGGTTTTTTAAGCTAGAGAAGTAGTACTGGGATAACGAGAAATTGTTTTGTTATATATCGTTTTTCTGTTCTGTTAATCTGTTATTGTTACTATTTCCAGTAATAATTTGGTGCAAAGTTCATGTTTGCAAATTCGATTACAGGAATAAATAACTAAATAAATAGATTTATTTGGTTTAAATGATGTCCAGTGTTTTAACATCTACATGATTAATTAGCCTCAGGCACATTAAGAGCACAAATCACAAAATATTTTAGTGGTCATAAAAATGTATTCAGATTTAGCATATTAATGATGCATTCATCTGATAAATTGTGACATTTCATCTACAGCAAAGTAAATGTAAGTTCAAGTGGATGCTTTTTAAAAGTAAAAAGTATTGGTATGAGTATCAAAATCGGCAATACTGGCCCTGCATTTACTTGGTATCGGATCGATACTAAATTTTACAGTATCGCCCACCACTACCATCTAGTCAAACGCTCTGTTTTAATGGGCGTGCCACATTGAAGACTTGGAAGTAAACGCCCACTGCTATGATTGGTTAGCAGTTTGCGTAGTAAACGTCTCGGTTACGTTTGTAACCTCGGTTCCCTGATGGAAGGAACGAGACGTTGATGGGGTTCCTATGGAAAAGCCATAACACTGTGCCCTGTCACAATCTCAACGAAGCGACGGTGACTGGCCTGGGCGTGTCAGCCGCGAGCGCTACCGCGAAATTGTAACCTACCAGTGGGTAGGTAGGGGGTCCCAGAGCTTTCTTGAAAGGTGGGAAGGCCCCTACCTTCGGCCTCACAGGCGGCGGCCTTGTTTCTCTAACAGCGAGAAGCCGCCCGTAACCGTAAGGCCACTGGGTAAGCGCTACTTCCTCAAGCGGGGGATGCGCTACAGAGACCACTTCCTACCACAGGGAGGAGTCTAGTGGAGATACCAACATGGTCTCACCGATGGGGGAGAACTCATGGGAAGAAAGTGCGGACTGAAGGAGTTAACCGCAAGGTGGAGGTCCACCTGGGGAGGTCATGGGTTACCAAGGTGGGAACCAGCATGAGGATACATCAGACGGAACCGCCCTGCTGGGGTGTTGCAACGTCTGGTAGCCCTAGGTCCGGTTAGAGCTATGTTGCGAATAACTCATGTGATACCCGGCCTAAGGGGCAGGGCTGCTCTGCCCAGCCCGCCCACAGGAGGTGCTTGCTTAGTAATGGATGGAGTGCCTGTTCTTCACCCAGTGGGGGAAGAAGGGAGGCCAGCAGTACGCTGACCCCCTTAGGAGAAAGGGGGGGAAGGTACTGTCATAGGCGTACACCCTACCGGTCGCCGGTCTGACCGGTTTTACGCGAAGGCTGTAGGACCTCGCGAAGGTGATGGGTGTAGCCCAACCCGCAGCTCTGCAGATGTCTGCCAGAGAGGCGCCTCGAGCCAGTGCCCACGAGGAGGCTGTACTCCGTGTGGAGAGAGCTCTCACCCAGTGGGC
>NC_079900.1:25826519-25858633 GCF_024868665.1 Triplophysa rosa
AAACACTCCACACACACAATATGCACACGTACTAACACACATAGACATAGAGAAACACACACACACACGGATGCGCACGCACGCACACACACACACACACACACACACAACACACACACACACGTACGTACACGGACAAGTACGCACACACGCTCAGTGAGAGCACACATTTAGGATAAAGGAGAGAGAAGCACAGGTCAAATATAACAGACAATAAATTCCTATATGCAATATTAATTAAGTAAAACTTTAAGATTCTAAAGCAGCCCCCCCGGTCAGGCAGATAGTGCAAAAACAGTATGCAAACGGTGGCGAGGAACCCAAAACTCTAATCGAGAAAAAAAACCTCAGGAGAACCCAGGCCCAACCAGGGGATTCCAGTTCCCCTCTGGCAAAAGCTGCTGCCTCTGCACAAGCTCCAGAGAACTTGCACAACAAGGCTAAATAAAATAAATAAACTTAATAATAAAATAAATTATAGTTTAAGATTATCATTAATAATCTAATAGCATTTGAAGTTTTGTGGTGAAGACATGTCAAGAGACCGCGTCCTTCTTTATCCAGCTCTATCATCTCAGCTCTTGTCAGGTCCCCACTTCCCATTCTCCGCTCTACCATCAGGTCAGGCCATGAACTGCATCCTGCTCGCTGTGGTAACCTTGGAACAATGAGACAAGACTGGCTGAGAGTAGAGTACTGTTCTGTACTCTTTGATGCAACAAGTACATCAGTTGTGTTTTTGGTTCCGGTTGATCTAACTAATGCAGCCTAAACCCTCTGAAGATTTATATTATGGAAGAGTAGTGTATGCAAGATTAAAAAGATGCGTCTTTAGTCTAGATTTAAACTGACAGAGTGTGTCTGCCTCCCGGACAGTGCAGGGAAGACTATTCCAAAGTTTAGGCGCTAGATAGGAAAAGGATCTACCACCTGCACTTGATTTTGAAATTCTAGGTATTACCAACTGACAGGACGCCTGAGAGCGTAATGCACGTGAAGGACTGTAATACAAAAGGAGTTCATTCAAGTACTGAGGAGCTAAACCATGTAAGGCTTTATAGGTAATAAGCAAGATTTTAAAGTTAACGCGATGCTTTATAGGTAACCAGTGCAAGGTTGACAGAACCGGGCTAATATGTTCATACTTTTTTGTACGTGTAAGAACTCGAGCTGCCGCGTTTTGGACCAATTGGAGTTTTTGTAATAAGCCTGCAGGGCAACCACCTAACAGTGCATTACAGTAATCTAGTCTTGATGTCATGAATGCATGAATTAACTTCTCTGCATCTGAGATTGACAGCATATGACGTAGTTTAGATATATTCTTAAAATGGAAAAACGCAATTTTACAGATGTTGGCGACGTGGCTCTCAAATGACAGATTACTATCGAATAGAACGCCAAGATTCTTTGTATGTGGGTATGTCTGTCTTCTGTGTTTTCAACCTTTTCTTGTTTTTGCAGGTACAACTTTAATTATTTTGCTTATAGTCAATATGTCTCATGTACAGCTGCTTTGTAACAATGAAAATTGTAAAAGCGCTTTATAAATAAAGTTGAGTTGAGAAGAATCTCATGTTTAGTCAGTATTATCTGTATCATTCGTCACACTACTTTCACTGCTAAACAGTCCATTTTAAGCTCTAGCCAATGTCCCATGCAAAATAATCAACCGGTTCAGAACAAAGGGGATGTGAAGCTTAGTGGTAATGAGTTATATGTGCACTGGTAACCTGTCAGTCTGCTGCCATGATGGTGTAGAGTGACCATGAAATGTGTAAACAACAGAGCGTGTCAGTTTCTCTCTGCCAGACTATAACAGGATCTTTATTCAAGCCCATCAAAGTTTGAGGAGAACTTGACACACAGAAATGGAGTTGGACTCGTGTTGTTAGACAGCCTGTGAGATGTGTGTGTGTGGATCAGAGAAAGCAGTAACTCTAGCCTGTGTGTTGTGTCAGCTCATTCTGTTCTTTATCTGCCTGTACAGCCATCAACATACAAATAATAACTGACGAATGCTGCTGCTGCCCTCTTTCTACATCCTATAAAGAAGGCAGCAGCAGCATTCGTCAGTATATATACTGTGTAGTTTTGGTATAATTGTCATGCTTTTATATTGTGGGGTTTTTGATTGGGTTACATCATTATTGATTATTTATGCCTCATTATTGTGTCTTTTTTCCGTGGTCACTTTTAAACTTTGTTTATTATGGCTGGGTTGATTATTGGCCATGACACTTTCTTTTCTGCCATGCTTATGCACAAAGTGAATGGGCAAAATACTACACAAATGAAATTGTTGATAATTTGAGATCTGGTGTGAACAGATCCTCTTGTGATGGGTTTCTTGACAGTGCATACAAAACATGCATTTATTGTGTGTATACAGCTGGTGTAATCCCATTAAAAGTGCAAACCATTAAAGGATGGGGGTATAAGCGCTTTGCTGTAGTGTACTGTAAGCAGCTTTGTATAATAGCTCAGTTTATCTGCAGGTTCTCACCAAGTTGTCTGGAGGACACAATGCTTGTATCAGTTAATTAATTAATAGGACACACTTGATAGGCAGCATCTTTAACTGTAGTGTACACGTGGACACAACATTAAAAGAATGGTTCGCCCAAAAATAAAAATTCTGTCATCATATATTCAACTCAACTCAACTTTATTTATAAAGCGCTTTTACAATTTTCATTGTTACAAAGCAGCTGTACATGAGACATATTGACTATAAGCAAAATAATTAAAGTTGTACCTGCAAAAACAAGAAAAGGTTGAAAACACAGAAGACAGACATACCCACATACAAAACACTCCACACACTCAATGTGCACACGTACTAACACACATAGACATAGAGACACACACACACACACGGATGCGCACGCACACACACACAACACACACACACGCACGTACACAGACAAGTACGCACACACACACACACACACACACACACACACACACACACACACACACACACACACACACACACGCTCAGTGAGAGCACACATTTAGGATAAAGGAGAGGGTTAATCTTCCCCAATTATCTTAGTTGTTGGTTTTTTATCAAGGCAAGGGTGTGTTTGTTTTCGTGAGACAATTATTAGTGTTTTGCTAGAGCTTTTATGGTGTTTGTTGGTTTTCATTTGGAAGAAGCTTTTATAGTATTTGGGGGCTTTAAGTTAATGCTAATGTAATATCTTTCGAACAGTTATTGATGTCGATTTTATTAATGTAGTTGTATGGGTGTATGTATCTTTGCTTATATTAAGATGTTTCTTATTGCAAATGGTTTGTTTCAATGGCTATAGACAATGTCCTTAGAAGTCTTCGAGTAGATATTTGGTGACATATATTAGCTGTATATTGTGGTTTATTGTATTGTTGATGTGGAGAGGAACAATGCAGGAAGCGATATTGAGGGGGTTATATCGGGTTTTTATTTATATAATATAGAGATTTTTATTCTTTTAGTCAGTGTGTTTTACCAACAACCCATTGGTGGGTAGGGATAGCAGTATCTAGAAATTGGATTGTTTGTATAGGATTCTAAAAAGTGGTTAAACCTCCTCAGTGGAGGCTATATATGAAACATCAGACAGCTGTAAACTATTAGATCTCTAAAGGGTTTGCATCCATATACGTCTTTAGAACTTAAAATCGACATGTAAAAAACGAGACTTCATGGGTAGGTAGACCAATATAAACTCACAAAACAGGGGCAAGGCTGGGAGCAGGACCACTGGCCAAGGAGCAAAGCAAACCACAGTAACGTACATACACATGCAATCCACCAACACAAGACAAAGAAACAAGAGGGTATATATAGGAAAGACAAACGAGGGATAATTAACACAGGGCAGGTGTGGGTAATGAAACACTCAGGGAAAGATTACAAGGAAACGAGAGGAGCGGGGCCAATGACGAGACACTGGAGAGAACGCATATTATTGTCAAAAGGACAATAATATGTATCTCTCCACACATAAACAAAGACTTTGTCATGACTCTGCTACAAGACCAAGAATAAACATGACATGATGAAGCAGAGCCATGACAGAAGCCCCCCCCCCTTAATGAACACCCCCAGGTGTTCACCAAGGGGTAGACTAACAGGACAAGACAGACTGGGAGACAGACAGGACAAGGCAAAACAAAGAAAACAAAATCAAGGGCAGACAAGACACAATAACAACAGGACTAGGGTGGAACATCAAAAATAACAAACATGGGAGGGGGGGTGGGGCCAAACAAGGGCCCATAGGGGGCAGTCCACGGGGGTGGGGAGAAGTCCCAGTCCCCGGCTGCGCTCGAGGGCGCGGAGTCCTGGGGGACTTATGGGGAGTCCTGGGGGGACAGTCTTTGGCCCTGGGAGTTTCCCAGGGGTCGGCTTGGCTGCCGGACTGGGGACCGGCTGGAACGCCGGCTGGAAGGCCGGCTGGACAGGGCTTGACGCCGGCTGGAAGGCCGGCTGGACAGGGCTTGACGCCGGCTGGAAGGCCGGCTGGACAGGGCTTGACGCCGGCTGGAAGGCCGGCTGGACAGGGCTTGACGCCGGCTGGAAGGCCGGCTGGACAGGGCTTGACGCCGGCTGGAAGGCCGGCTGGACAGGGCTTGACGCCGGCTGGAAGGCCGGCTGGACAGGGCTTGACGCCGGCTGGAAGGCCGGCTGGACAGGGCTTGACGCCGGCTGGAAGGCCGGCTGGACAGGGCTTGACGCCGGCTGGACGGCCGGCTGGATCGCCGGCTGGACGGCCGGAAGGGACGCCGGCTGGACCTCCGGACGGGACGCCGACTGGACCACCGGACTGGACCGCCTGCTGGACCACCGGACTGGACGCCGGCTGGACCACCGGACTGGACGCCGGCTGGACCACCGGACTGGATTCCGGCTGGACCACCGGACTGGACACAAGACTGGACACTGGGCTGGTCACAAGACTGGACACCGGACTGGATGCCGGCTGCACCAGACTGGACGCCGGCTCCACCGGCTGGGTTGGAGTCCACGCTGCCCGCCGCTGCCTTTTCTTCTTCCGCCGAGCCACCCGGCTGGTGGTCGGGTGATGGAAGGAGGTATAAGGCACGGCTGGCTCCGGCTGGGACTCCTCGGAGGTGGATCCCCAGGACGCTCGCCTCCCCCGCTTGCCACCCAGGCTGACTGGTGGAGACGAGACTGCAGGGGCTGAAGCGGAAGGTGTGGCGTTCCCCAGGGTGGCGACCGCCACTACACAATCCTCCGCAATAGGAGGTAGGCGGGAGCTTGAGGAGCCTGGGTGGTCGCTGGAGGATAGGCCATTAACCATGTCTTTGAATGACCCCCTGACCATTCTCTCTCGGTCCTCCAGAGATGGAGGGTTGACCAGGTCCGCAAGGAAGGCGGCGTTCATAACAGCCTCGGGGAGAAAGCCTCTCCTCCTTGCCGATGCCTGGGCATATTCGGCGAGGGCCCAGTCGCCCTGCGGAGGAAACGGGCCGTCACCCCTCTGGATCCTGGCAGTGGTTGACTGCCACCAATTGGCCAACTCCCGCCTGGTAGAGGCCGAGGTGCTGCCTGCTGGGTTCATAGGTGGCTTGTGGATTCTGTCACGGATGTGGCAGGAAAGAACCCAAATGCAGGACAGCGATGATGAAGGGGTTAACAGAGATTTTATTTAACACAAAACAAAACACCCACAATGGGGGAAAACAGAACTAAGAAATATATATAAAACAAAAGACTTCCCACGAGGGAGCAAAATGAAAACAAGAACAGTAAAACTAAACTAAAAGACACGACCAAACGTCTTATATCAAACACACCACGACAGGTTAGACCACAAAACTCACAAAACAGGGGCAAGGCTGGAAACAGGACCACTGGCCGAGGAGCATAGCAAAACACAGTACAACGTACAATCCACGAGCACATGACAAAGAAACATGAGGGTATATATAGGCAACACAAACGAGGGATAACGACACAGGGCAGGTGTGTGTAATCAAACACTCAGGGAAAGATAACAAGGAAACGAGAGGAGCGGGGCCAATGACGAGACACTGGAGAGAACGAATATTATTGTCAAATGGACAATAATATGTTTCTCTCCACACATAACCAAAGACTTTGTCATGGCTCTGCTACAGGACCAAGAAAAACATGACTAAATGAAGCAGAGCCATGACAGTTACTGGGGTGTGTGACTCAAAAATAAACTCTAAGCATCTTGCAACAACTCCATACTCTAACCTCCAAAAATATACATCATAAACAAATTTGTTAAAATCAATATATTTATTAATGATACTATCTTGATCAGTTTTTGAACCCAACACAACCCAGAGGGAAATTTTTCATGTTGCACTTTCATAGCTCGGGAGATTTTATGGAGTTCTCAATTAAGTCTCACATGTTTCTTCTAAAATTGCTTAAGAGAAATAAAAACAGAGACAAATGAAATTGTTGTTAAAATACATTATGGAGGTGTCAAATGAATATAGACTGTTAAGGTCAAATCATCTGGATTTGGCTAAACTTGATGATATACAGTATGTTCGAGTTAATACTGAAATTTGACTTTTGATTGCACACTTGGCAAATCTGAGTAAATCGAGCTTTCTTTCTTTTGAAAATGCAATTGTGAAATGTCCTTATCCATGCAGGTTATGTGAAATGCCTTTGATTTTGGTGTCTTGGAAGTCAGCATCATTTTGCTTACTACAGTTTGGCACATTCTGCATGTCAGCCTTCGACATCTATGATGCATTAAAATGCTGTCACGGCAGGCAGCTCACCAGGTCTGAAACAAAACTCATGCTTCAACATTTTTGAGAACATAAATGACTCATAAATCCTTAACAATTGTATCATATCTATAATACCAGAAAACTGCCCAACATGACAAATTCACTCAGGCCTGCAACAGCAACAATGCACGTGTTCACTGTATAGTTATTTGGAAATGGACCCTCTGCTTGCTTGACTTTCCTCTGTGTGCGTGGGTGAATCTGCCACTGACTTTCTCAAGGCAAGCCAGAGATACCCTGCTGTCACCAAGGTAACCGTGCAGATCTTTACAATCTGTGTCTCTGTCTAGCTCCCGTAGGAGGTTACACCACACTATTGTCCATCATAAAACATTAATAAAGGAAGCCAAGAAAATAAAGCCAAATCAAATCTTTCCCAGACATGTGCAATAAGGCTCCCTGCATAAGTTCGCATTTCATTTCAATCGAATGTGATGTGTCAACACGTCCAATGTTTCACAACTACACTACTATATAGCTAGGTTCCTGTAGCTCAACTGAACCAAGTAAGGGTTTTTCCTGCATGGAGAAATTGGAGGCGGCCGCCTCCATCAAATGTCATGCCGCCTCAGACTCTCGCCAAAATTATGTTGCGAGTCTTCACAAGAAATGTTGCGTGCATTTAAAAGACTGTCATTTGTAACTGCAGTTGCTGCATTACGCCACAGTAGAGGCACAGTTTCATTATCAGCACACTGAGGTGCTAAAAAGAGTTGCAGAACAAGAGCTAGCCGTGTTTCACGGCTGTTTGTTTTACATCCAAGTATGTTTAATTTCTTGAAATCTCTTAAATTAACATGACGTTAGGGCTGGGCGGAATGACGGAATATTCCGTTACCGCGGAATAAAATGTCAACCGTAAGAGTAGGCGTGGTTAACTCGGCGCTCTGCAAATTAGGCGCTATTCTGAAAAAACTAATGAATTAATCCACCCGTAACAAATGATCAAACATTCTTTTGACCTTCTTTCAGTCTGTAGTTTAGTGATCCGCTCCAGTCTGGCGCTTCTCTCACCAGCAGTGCTCGTGCAGGGATCTGTGCCAGCGTTTAAAAAAACTCATTCTCAACACGTATTTCAGAAGTCAGGTTGTTTTGAAAAGCTGTTAATAGTTTTATAAAGTTTAACTTCAGGCGAGCCAAGGTGAAACTTGCGTTGAAATGTGCGATGATGCTCGTGAGCACGTGAGCGCTTTGATGTGATGCGCTTCTACCTCCAGTTTTGGGAGACGCGTGAGGAGTCACCAGAGACTTGCAGTGCAAAAACAAGCCCGAGAATAAACAAACCTAAAGACAGAGAGTCACAACACACTAAAATTGCTCATCTAATAGAGAGTGAAGAGCGATAAAGAACTACAGTACAGACCCCACGAACACCAGTTTATAACACTAGTCATATACTGTACTCTCATTGTTTGTGCATATTCATACTTTATTGTTATATATGTTGTCCATCTTCCTACTGTATATGATATAGCCAGAAGATAAATATGAATAAATAATACATCTGATTATCAGAACTTAATTTGATATCTTTAGTACATTTTCATAACTTGCTTACATTTTAACTATGGTGAGCATTTAAATGAACTGTAATAAATAAATTAGTTAAATCAATCTAAGAAAAATGAGGTATAAAATATAGAATTATAATGGTAGATTGTTTCATGAAATATATCGTTACCGTGAAATAAAATGACTCATTCCGTGAAATAGATTTTTGGCCATTCCGCCCACCTCTACATGACGTACATCATTGTAATGTCTTTAGCTGTGCAGTTGGATCGTTGAATCAGCGTATACTGCACACAGCGAGTTCGCCAGTATGAACGCACATTGCGTTCAGAACGACTGTCACACGAATGACTCATTTGAACCGATTCATTTAAACTATTGAACTTTTCAGTCACTAGCGAATATAAGAGATCCTTGAATCATTTAAAGTGAACCACAGAGAATGCAAGATGTGAATGAGCTTTGTACATTTAGTAAGACTGGTTAATTCAGTTGGCTATGGGCTGAAAAATTAGTTGAAAATGATAAAAAAGCTTTATTTGATAAAAAAACGTCTGTTTGGTTGAATAAAATTAATGTTTGATATATCTCAATAATTGTCATTTTAATCTCATTTTATTCAAACTTTTAATATGTCAAAGTCACTTTGGTTAAGCAACTTAAAGGTACGGTAGGCCTGAGTGTGTGTGTACAAGATCAGGATGGCACCACCTCCACTTCATTTTGAGCCAGGAAAAACCCACCCATGAATGAATTAATGTAGTTGCTTTGAATTAATGCATAAATCGAGAGCATCAAAAACGAGACACTCCAACAAAACAATGCTGTGATTTGTACCCAGAGTTACGTATTTCAGGGTATGCAGAGGTATGTATTTCCAGTGAGCCTGTGTAGTGAATAAGTGTATTGACATTAACTTACATTAACAAAGATAAACTCATGCTAAAAAACTATATATATTGCTTATTGTTACTTCATGTTAGTTAATGCATCAACTAATTGTTAACAAATACAAACGTATTGTAAAGTGTCCAGCTATATGAAGTGTGGTTTATTGAGATTGATACATAAATTAATTAATTCTGCCTTTGAACAATGGCTTGAAGATTTAGTAAAACACAACTCCAACAAGTTTGGATCGATATGAGTGTGAGTACATTTTTATTTTTAATTCATCGAGACCTGATTTATGAGCACCGGCAGAAGCGCCTGGATCAGACAGACGAGCATGAACCGCTGTGTGAACGGCTAAAGATAGACTGTGGCGTGAACAGCTCCTCCTGGGTCTGTAATGACCAGGTGCTGACACAAGAGAAGACATGAAGATACTCCGAAGATAATTTGATGGTATACAGCAGTGCTGTTTCTGGGACGTAATTCCGGATGAGAGCCGATGAGTCAGAGCCAGGCCCGGTTCTTCGAGGGTGCTTGAGGGTGCTAAGCACCCTCAGATGAAATTATTAATAGCGTATACGAATAGCGTATTATTAATAATGTAAACTACAATTAGCCAATAAAATCAGATGCACACATAAAGAACTTAGTTAATTAATACATAAACACAACCTTATTTTCATTTCATTATGTCTGTATTCATATAATGGCGATTTATTTGATTCATGTCTGCAGCGAGCGTGAAGCGCACGTGTCTCTTTAATTGTTCACTGCCTGTTTGTAGCATTCCACTCTGGAAGTCAACTCTGCTAGCTGACTGGTAAAAAATTAAAACATTTATCGTCCATGTTGTTCTAAAATAATGTAATTATAGACATCAGAAATTGGCTAAATAAAGCCCAAACAAGCAAGATGTTCGTCAAATCTCAGCGAGTGCCGCCAACGGCGCCGAGTGATCTAACGTTAGGTGATGAAGAGCCTTACATGTGACATGCTTACAGAAATACCCCAATCGACCATTTCGTACACTGTAAAAAATGATTCTGTGTCGTAGTAGATTTCATGAAATGAATTGAGTAAACTTGACTTAATACAATTGTGTTCTTGTTTTTTTAACCAAAATTTAGGTTAAAATTATAGAAATATCTTGGAATTCTAAATGCACAAATAATTGAGTGAATTCAACTTAATTTTATCATGTTCAACCCACTTAAAATTGTATAAAGGATCTTTATTTAATTATTTTGTGGTGGAACTACATGAATTGTTTAAGTTAATTTCCCTAACTGAGCAGTGAATTTAGAGTTTCCAGCATGCTCTGCATGCGAAAGCATTAGGAGAGTCATTTTTGTGAAAAAGTGCTATTTTATGTGCTTTAGAATAAAATTAAAGACTTGATAGTGTTTATTGTTCAGTTGTCTTTAAGATTTAGAAGATATTCTGTTTGTATTTCTGAGTTTCGTTGTTACCATCTTTCAGAAGAGTGGTGCTTGTGCTTAGGTTGTGGGAGAGCTCAAGCTGTTTGTTTTTTCACACAGTGAACAGTAATGCTGCTAATGTCAGCAGTGAGTCAACTCTCAGCTTACTTGTACATCATATAGTATGTTATAAACAATAATAAATGTTAAACTGAAGTTAAAAAAGATCAAGAAGTTATCTCCAATGCTCAAATTAGTATTTCTTCTTGATTTTTTAAAGTTTATCATCTGACGTGCTTAAATATTTTAGATAATTTTACTTGATTTATTCGTGTAATATTGTGTAAAATATGCTTTAAAGTACTTAAAAATATTTTGTGTAATATTGTTACCTTAATTTTTTTCAAATTAAATATCTAAATATCTATGTCATAGTAAATATCTGTGTCATTTTTTACAGTGTAGTGGCTGTGGAAATATTCGTTCATTTAACTCTTCAATTTGTATTTCTCTTCCGTTTAGGTGCTGTATCCGCTGTGAGTGAGTTATACACCAATTGTTTACATAAATTATTTTTGTTAAATCTCATCCCTAACGAAAATAGTTTTTTTTAATGTATTGATTACTTATTAAGTACTTATTACTACAGTAACCATCGTTTAACTATGGCTTTTAAAAAACATGGTTTTCGTGGTTAATTTTCGTATGGGAGGTGATCTATTTCTTGTAAATGTTCCATTGTTTACATTTTTAATGAATTTTACAGATTTTGTTCTTGTGACATATATATATATATATATATATATATATATAGTAATATATGGATAATACCATGTTTGGTTTGGCGGTAATAGTTTTATTTCCTGTTTATGATTGCAGGCTATTTACACCATAATATATTTAGATATTAGAGAGCACCCTCACTATTTTCAAAAGCACCCTCAGTGATTTGGTTCTGGAACCGGGCCTGAGCGCAGTTGGTGAAATTGCTGGCTCCTGGGTTTTGTGAAGAACGGGATTGGGAATTATGTATGAAAATTCGGTCACACTTTATTTTAAGGTCCAATTCTCGGTATTAATAAACCATTAACAAGGACTTTTGCCTCCATAAACTCCCAATTTGTTGCTTATTAACAGTTAGTAAGGTAATTGTTAGGTTTAGGTATTGGGTAGGATTAAGGAAGTAGAATATGGTCATGTTGAATATGTGCTTTATACTTTATATACTTTATTAAGTACTAATAAACAGCCAATATGCTAATAATAGGCATGCTAATGAGCAACTAGTTAATAGTGAGAATTGGTCCCTATACTAAAGTGTTACCGAAAATTCTGATTCCCTTGAACACACAGAAACTCACCTTGAACTGAACATGATGTGACTACTGCAGAAAGGCATTTTCTCTGGTGTATTTAGACTTCTGTGGAAGTGAATGTTTGCACAGGACAAAAGTCTTCCATATAAAAAAGACTATGGTGGTATCAAAAGGTTTGCTCAACATTTTCTATGCATATGCCGGTTTTGAACACACCAGGACATTATGGGCCATGTCCAGAAAACAGAATACCAAGGTACTGTTTGCACTATCAAAAGATGTTTAAGCACCACTACCAGCCTGATATGGCAATATTGGCTCAGCCAAAGTTAAGCCTGGCTCAGATTACAGGAGTCTCGGCCAGATTTTACCCCGATTTCCCCTCCCGAGAATCTTTGAAAAAATCGGGTCCAGAACCTCGATCGGGTCCGAGGTTCGGCCCAGATTATCACGTAATGTGAGGCGTTCACAGATCGAATCTTACACCTCCCGATCTGCTCCGAGAGAAATCGGGGCCGCCCCGATCATATCAAACATGTTTGATATTTAGGATTTTAAAGCGGGGTGATGACGTTGGTACTTTCGCAACAGCCAATGAGAGGCACATCTGCAAGGTGACGGAGGTGACTGACAGACCTTTAAAAATGTCGACCGCGAAAGCTCCTGCAAGGGAATGTTGGACAGCGGATGGAGGAACAACTTGTGGCAACAACATGATTGTCTATATAATGTATCCTCCAAAACATACCACAACCGCACACATAAGGAAAAGAGCTGGGGAGAAGTCGCGTCGGTTTTAAATGTACCGGGTAAGTTAACTGCTTGCTAATGCGCAGCTTGTAGTTTCGTTCAACAGATTGTTATTTGGCTATAGGCATACATACAGAGTCGGCGCCACGAGGGGGCACTAGGGGGCATGGCCCGGCCACTTCAGTCACTGTGCCCCCCTCACTTTTTAAAATGATAAAAGACGAATTCATTAAAAAACATTTGGAGAATGAATTTGGTTTATATTTATTAATGAAACAACAAGAGCAGAGGGTAAAACATATTTCATTTATTCGTTAAAACAGATTTTAAAGACATTGTCTTGTGCTGTACTTATGTGTTGTTAAAAACACAAGCTAAAGGGCTGCTTGCGTCCAGCTGCAACGTTTCTGTATGCATTGCTTAACAAGAAACGGGCATTACTATTATGCAGACGGTGACAATTGAGATACAGGCTGTCTAACAGAAAGCAAGAGCTCGCGCTTTAGTGTTGTTATATTGATGCGATCGTTTTGTTAGACATAAAGCTCTGCTGGGGAACAGTCCCCTGTATACTTTTTCTCTCACTTTTTCTTTAAAGCCTGCTTTTGACATTTTTCTATGTATTTTTTTCTATATATGCGTCTAAATTAATAATCTTCATTTATTAACTTCCGCTGAATTTATGTAGGCTATGATCGGTGTATTTCCAGTTCTTTTTGTCAAAACGTCATACAACATTTGCTCTCCTCCAAGTTGATATATAAAAAAATAGCCTTTCAGTTTTGTCATGGCTCTGCTTCCTTTAGTCATGTTTTTCTTGGTCCTGTAGCAGAGCCATGGCAAAGCCTTTGGTTATGTGTGGAGGGAAACATATTATTGTCCTTTTGACAATAATGTGCGTTCTCTCCAGTGTCTCGTCATTGGCCCCGCCCCTCTCATTTCTTGTATTGTTTTCCTCTCGTGTCTTATGTTCCACACCTGCTCTCGCTCATTATCCCTCGTTTGTCTTCCCTTTAAATACCCTCTTGTTTCTTTGTCTTGTGTTCGTTGATTATGTGTGGATGCTGGTGTTTTGTTTGCCTTCCCTGTCGTGTGCCTTTCACCATGTTTGCTATGTTGCCTGTGTCCCTTGGAAGTGTTTATACGTAGTGTCTCGTTTTTGAATTACTTCAGTTTTTGCCCTCTCATGGGAAGTGTTTTGTTTTGATTTCTTGTTCTGTTTCCGTGTCCTAGTTATTGTTCTGTTTTTGCACCCCATCGTGGGTTTTTGTTTTGTCTTTTGTATTTATTATTAAAGTCTTGTTTTGTTAACCTCGTCACTGCCTGCCTGCGCTTGGGTTCTTCTCCACGCTCATATCGTGACAGAATCCACGAACCATCTACGAACCCAGCAGGTATGGAAAGTTCCCTGCGAGCCCGCCAGACCTGGTTATTGTTCGGGCTTCGCCAGGGGGATCGGGGGGTACGGGAGTTTGCCCGTACCTTCCTGGATGCGGCGGCAGAGACGGGGTTCGGTGAGAAGGATCTTACCGTAATTTTTAACAGCTGTCTCACCGAACCTCTCAAGCCCAGCGAGATGAGGATGCTGAGTCCCCTGTACTTTGGTGACATGCTCAGGTACGTGGTCAACCGGGACGAACCATGGCCCACTACACCATCCTGGGTATCCTCTCCGCTGGCTACTGTCCCGGAAGACCTCGTCCTGGCCACCGTGACCTTGGGGGACTCAGCTCCTCCATCCTCAAGCTCTGTCGTTCCGCCCACCTCCAGCTCCGCCAATCCATCTCCACCGTCCACGACCCTCCGTGGCAAGCGAGGAAGGAGGGCGTCCGGGGAAGTGTCTACAGACTCCTCCGGTGCGGAGCTGGCCACGCCCTCCACTGCTGCCTCGCAGCCGACGACAGGCCCTGCGGTTCGGTTGAAGAAGAAGAGGCAGCGGAGGGGGGCGCGGACTCCAACCCAGCCAGTGCAGCCGGCGTCCAGTCCGGTGCAGCCGGCATCCAGTCCGGTGATCCAGCCGGCGTCCAGTCCGGTGATCCAGCCGGCGTCCAGTCCGGTGAACCAGCCGGCGTCCAGTCCGGTGAACCAGCCGGCGTCCAGTCCGGAGATCCAGCCTGCGTCCAGTCCGGCGATCCAGCCGGCATCCAGTCCGGCGATCCAGCCGGTACAGCAGCCGGCCTTCCAGTCGGCGTCAAGCCCTGTCCAGCCGGCCTTCCAGCCGGTCCCCAGTCCGGCAGCCAAGCCGGCCCCTTGGAAACTCCCAGGGCCAAAGACTGTCCCCCCCAGGACTCCTCCTAAATCCCCCAGGACTCCGCGCCCTCGAGCGCAGCCGGGGACTAAGACTGTTCCCCCTTCTCCCCTCCCCCATGGACTGCCTCCCATGAGCCAGTGTTTGGCCCCTCCCCCCTCCCTTGTTTGTTATTTTTGTTAAGTCACCCCAATCCCTTAGTCTTGTTGTCTTGTCTGCCCCTTGTCTCGTCTGTCTACCCCTTGGTGAGCACCTGGAGGTGCTCATTAAAGGGGGGGCTTCTGTCATGGCTCTGCTTCCTTTAGTCATGTTTTTCTTGGTCCTGTAGCAGAGCGTGTGGCAAAGCCTTTGGTTATGTGTGGAGGGAAACATATTATTGTCCGCGTTCTCTCCAGTGTCTCGTCACTGGCCCCGCCCCTCTCGTTTCTTGTATTGTTTTCCTCTCGTTTCTTATGTTCCACACCTGCCCTCGCTCGTTATCCCTCGTTTGTCTTCCCTTTAAATACCCTCTTGTTTCTTTGTCTTGTGTTCGTGGATTATGTGTGGATGCTGGTGTTTTGTTTGCCTTCCCTGTCGTGTGCCTTTGACCATGTTTGCTATGTTGCCTGTGTCCCTTGTAAGTGTTTATACGTAGTGTCTCGTTTTTGATTTAGTTCAGTTTTTGCCCTCTCATGGGAAGTGTTTTGTTTTGATTTCTTGTTCTGTTTCCGTGTCCTAGTTATTGTTCTGTTTTTGCACCCCATCGTGGGTTTTTGTTTTGTCTTTTGTATTTATTATTAAAGTCTTGTTTTGTTAACCCCGTCACTGCCTGCCTGCGCTTGGGTTCTTCTCCACGCTCATATCGTGACAAGTTTCAGTGTCTTTCATGTTTTTTAGTTCAGTTCAATTTATTAGCTTTGAAAAAGCTATGCGAAATATAAAATGCTGTCCTCGAAATGGACATTTAGAATTGTTAAACTTCAAAACGGCAGCACGCACTGAATGAAACGCTTTGTATCTACAACTCGCAGGTATTGCGCACCCCTAGGCAGAATTTAACTAGATTTTTTATTGTATTATAGTTAAAAATGTCTGGCTCTCAATGAAAAAGGCAGTACGCGGCTGATGTGTGCAGACATGGATTTCTTCGCGCACTCGTTATGTGCGAATGTGCCGCTTTTACAAGTGTGATTTGGTTAGCCTACCACGTTGCATATAGATCAGGTTTTCCGTGATCATCTCTGATAAAAAAGTAAATTGGTAAAACTTAAACTTGAGAAGAAAACTGGGGCATGGCGGAGTGCCGCTTCTTAACACCAGAAGAGCCGCACACTGAAACAGAACAGAGCGAGACCTCAGCCTATGCGCCGTGTCTCAACCTCGAATTGTCCTGGGCAAAATTTAGGCTATAATCTAAACCACATCGACAAAATAAACAGGTAGGGTGATTTTACAATGCAAAATACCCTGTCAGATAGTCCTACCAGTTTAAAATGAACACATTAAATACATTTACATCGTAAATACCCTGTCAGATTATCCTACCAACATAAAAGAAACATGATTAATTTACAGCGCAATACCCTATAATTGTACTACAGTACTAAATAAATATGAAGGCCTAGAATGATTTAACAACAAAAATACACAATCAGATTCCCGTAGCAGTATAAAATAAACAAGTAGCATGATTTTATAGCGCAAGAAAATGACGTAACATTGATGTGCGCATGCCTGGTAGGATAATCTGACGGGTAGAATGAAATTTCGGGACACCAGCCCATTCTAAACCCCTAAACCCTGCCCCCCCCCACTAAACATAGCAGCCCCCTCACTTTGTGCACCCTGGCACCGACTCTGCATACATATAACATGCGTTTATGTGTTTGTTTTTACGCTGTGTCTTATAAGCACATTGGCATTCATCTTTATTCTCGGCAGCGAGAAAGCGATTTTTCTTCCGTTATTTATTAACATTAAATTTAAGCGGCTTGCCCAAAGCACAGTCATAACTTCAGCCCTAGCAAAAAGCATTATAGCACCCCCTGCTCAAAATACATTCCCGCGGCTTTGGACAGACAGACAGAGAATCATTCAGAGAGCGACAGAGACGTTACACAACCGTTGCCAGGTGAGATCACGTGAAATTAACTTTGCGATGTCCCTTTGTTTACTTCTGTTTCCCGGTGAGATGACGTAAGAGGCGTCCTCTGGTATGATAATCTTAATATTATCCTGTAGTTTGGGTGTCTTAGGATGTCTTTTGATGTGCAATTATGAAATAAAAAAACTTCCAATCAAACTTTCTAAATTTTTATTTTTGCACTTGCTACCTTTAGTCTTATTTATAAACACAACTTTACCCCCCAACGTTTTCTTATCTGGACATTTCACATTTATAAATGCAAGTTTACAAAGGGCAAACCTATTTTTGTAGTGCTTGAAAAAGAGATTCAAATGTAGATGTGATGTCAACATCTAAAAATAGTAAACCCATTAAAACGATAGTAACCGTTTTAATGGGTTTACTATTTTTAGATGTTGACATCACATCTACATTTGAATCTCTTTTTCAAGCACTACAAAAATAGCTCCTTTTACAAAACTGCATATCCTATGGATATGTAAAATATGTGTAATTTAGTTGTACACTGATGAGTGTGAGCTTGTTTAAGGATTTAAATAAAATAATCTGTAAAGATTCTTTTTATGTGTGTGCTGCAACCAGATTTTTAATCTTTCCTGATTTTAAAACTCCTGTAGTCTGAGCCAGGTTTAAGATTTTAAATAAGAGAATCTGTCAAGATTCTCCTTATGTGTGTGCTGCAACCAGAATTTGAAATCTGTCAGGATTTTAAAACTCCTGTAGTCTGAGCCAGGTTTAAGATTTTAAATAAGAGAATCTGTCAAGATTCTCCTTATGTGTGTGCTGCAACCAGAATTTAAAATCTGTCAGGATTTTAAAACTCCTGTAGTCTGAGCCAGGCTTTAGGGGTCTACCGACTGCCTAGTGTGTCATTTCAGCAAATGTCATTATTTAGAAATTATATACAAAAGTGATGGTGTTTCGGTTAAAAAGAACACGTGAGCCCACTTGACTGATGACATGCTTTGCTGTGGTGACAGCATACGACACCTGGTTTCTCCATCAGCACAGGTGTGTTTGGATTGTTCAGAGCGTCTGGAGAAATTCAGAAAGCTAATATGAGTGGTAGCATGGGACCGACTGTGACAGGAAGTAGACAGGCTGGGATAAACCATAAGAGCAGAGTGATGTCTTTCCGTTGGTGCCAATGCATCGGACTGGTTAATTTCCTAAAGTGCCGTTGATATCAGGCTTCCAACAAAGAATGCTCTAATTTCACGATACAATAAAGTAACACAACAGCACCCAAAGAAGTAGGGGTGTTGGGAAAAATCGATTCACCTAACTGTCACAATTCTTTTTAAAACGATTTAAAAATCGATTGGTTTATCTCAGAATCGATTTATTTTTTATTTTACTTTTCCTAAGAGGTGGTGGAGTTACCAATTTTATTCCAACAGAGGGCGTAAAGCATATGTTTGTATCTGTATTAGATGACATCGTATCCGTTTTAAGCGGACGCAAAAATGATGGCCGAGTCAGCGGATCAAAGCTCGAAAATTAATTCGGCACCTTCACGTTTCAAATCCCAAGTGTGGAAACACTTTGGATTTTACACTTTACTGGGAAAAGCAGTGCTAGACGTGACTAAAACAGCATGCAAACTCTGCCATACACTGAGTTCAGGGTTTTGGTCCTTGAAAGTTTCATGGTTCAAGGTACTTTAAAATATACACCGTGTATGTGTATGCTCCTGAAATAAAAGCTCAGAAAGATGTGATGCATTGTTTTTGTTAATATGACTCATAATATACAGTCTCTTCAATGGTATGATCAAGTATTTTCCTAGTCTTTAATAAGAAAACAAAAATCACAATAAATTGTAATATCGACTCGCAATAGTTATATAATCGCAATACTCAATAATCACAATATATATTGAATCGGCACACAAGTATCGGGATAGTATTGAATCGGCAAATTAGTGTATCGTTACACCCCTACAAAGAAGTACTGTCAGGGTCCTGTCCTTCCTATTCAGAGTTTGCGTGTCTTCTGGACAGGGTGTGTACATGTTTCGTCTTGTGTGGAGACACGTGGCGGTTTGTTGTGACATTTCGCCGCGTGTCCTGCTGTCTTTTGTTTAACTCCGCCCCCTTGTTTCTCCGTTAGTGTTTCATCTCCCTCACCTGTCCCAATCATCTTCCCGCAAGTTTCCTTTTAATGTTAAGTCCTGTCACCTGCCTGTCACTATCCCTGTCCTATTATCCTTCGTTAGTTTTCCCCGTGTCCCGTGTATTCCCAGTCCTGTGTCGTTGCATTGTATTTGCTGTGTTTGTTCATGCCGTCCACGTCTTCGTCAAAGACTGTTCCTGTTTGGACTTTCCATTTCTGTGTTTTGTTTTATTATTAAGTAGCCCTGTTTTGCCCCCATTGTGGGTTTTGTTTTGTTCTTTGTTATTAAAAGTTTATTATTTAACCCTTCACCTGCCTGCGCTTGGGTTCTGTCTCCCCATATCGTGACAAGTACACTGAGCAGAGAAAGATAGCTGTTTAAATCTGCTAAATGGTTTTCTCTGATGATGATGCAACAAATAGCACTGCCATGTGTCTTCATATGTTACAATATAAGCCACAGAAAATGGACTACTGTATAAACTGAGGTCAGAGATTGGTATAAAGTAGTAATATCACACGTACTACAGTTAAAACAACATCTCAAGGGTGCTATTGTACTGAACATTGTACTGAATGTTCCAGGCAAATGTGCCAGTGATTTTACATAACAGTTTTAATTAACAAGACGTTGATATCCTTTTAAATGCAACACGGCCAATTTGATGATTTTTGCTGCCAAAACAGTTACAGGCTACAATTTGTAAACCATAATTTGAATTCTATGTATCGAACATAGAAATTCATATGAAGGACAAATGAAAAGGAGCCTGCATTCTTAAAACCTGTGAGAAACCAGTCATCTGTGAGAGAGTCCATTATTAAGTTTTGTATTTTCAGAGTTTTGGTGTGCCAATTTCATACTTTTTCTGCTCACTTTGTGCCTTTTGTCGGTGATATGTGTTCCTTGGCTTTATCACGTGTGCCATACTGCTTACAGCAGACTATTGAAATGTAGAGGTAGATCAGCATGCATTGTCATTGCAAACGGCCTGAAAAGCCAGTCAGCTTGAGTCACGCTGATATGCAAGCTGATTCGCTAGTGGACTTCAAGACTAGGAACTACTGTATCAGCCAGGGCCTCTAGTATTTCATGACTGAACTAGGTCATAAATATTGCACAACACCGAGTTGGAACCACAAACGTAAAAATTTTACAGAGGGTAAAATTATATGGAAATGTGTGTGGGTGATAGTATATCCCAAAATGAAAATTTTAATCATGACAATAAAGCATTAACAAAAAAAAAGATAAGACAGAATAAATCCTCTGGTGTTCTTTTTATTTCACGACTAATCTTTATGGTTATTCACTGTGTAATGGAGTCATTCTGTCCTGTCTCACCGGGATGTGGGTGTGTAGGACAGGCGGCTGTATTCCCAGTAGTGAGGTCTTCCTGTCTCTCAGAGACATTAAACCTCTTAATGGACTCCGAGTAAACCATTTGCCTGACCTATTTCATGTCGCAAGCCGAAGCTAGAGGGTCTCCACCCATGACATCAGCCACATGTCTGCCAATGAACATTTCCATTTTGTAATTACAAAAAATCACTTTATAAAATTGTCCTGGACTACGGTTTGAGGCTTAGAAATCTGATCAGCCTAGTTATGCATCATTCATTCATTTGGAATTAAGCAGATCATAAGCCTGTCACGACTACTACATGACGACCTGATTATCTGATTTAATCGTGATTTTTTGAGATACCCTGATATGAAGGAAACACACTATGGCTTTACTTCATCTTTACTTTGTGTACTTCCAAAAATGTTCACAAAAAAATTCTGTATTCAAATGCCAATATAAAGGGACCGATGACATTATAATAATGTTATGTATTAGGCCATTATAAATCCGTCAGCCTTGTGAAACATTTGTAACTGATATGAGCACAAATCACAATAAATCATCAATCGCTCGTACAGTAGTTACAGATCAGCACAATGTTCTAATTCTGAGAATGCAAGTGATTTCTCAGACGGAGAGGATTGTTACTCTTACATAAGATGCCCACGCCTTTCTATTGCTCCACGCTGAACCCATGTGAATACCCACCAGGTGGCACAACGTACTACATCATTATGTCACCCCCCGCACCCTTTTCCCTAAGCTTAGCCACAAAAAAAGATCTCATACTTAACATATCCAGATGATGGCTGCCGGCATAGAGGATCAGTCTTAATACACATTGAAGCTTTGCTGAAGACCAGTAATACGCACACACACACACACACACACACACACACACACACACACACGCACGCACGCACACACTGTCAGATTACAGCTCCACACAGTTTCTATTGCATACTGTCACTGTGATATTATACACAATGTTTCACACAGCGCTGTGCTGGGCCAGATGAAAAAAAATCTATACATTTCCTGACGAAGATGTGATTTGTGCTTATCTGTGTGTAAATCTCACTGTCATGCTGCTGGTTGTGGTTGATGTGAGGGGTTTTTAGGGCATTGCTGCTTCCATGGGTTAAAGCAAAAACCTGAGCCTGAACTTTTTTTGCGGGGTTGCTACACACATTCGCAGGGTTATTTGTCAAACAAAAATGAACATTATTTGAACATTATTTCCCTTGAAACTAACTAGTAACATGCAGTTTTTGAGCTTCTCAGACAGACGTTTCTTAAACTTTGATGCTATGGCATGTGTGTACGGATCACAGAATGACTCGAAAGAAGTGGGGGGATAATAACCCACAAAACCAGTTTTATGCAATTATGGTATATAAAAACAAAAACATAGCTTAAAAATCCTACTTTTTAAACAGAAAAAAATAAGACTCACATTTTTTGTCCTATTGAGGGTAGCATTTTGAGAGCAAAATAAAGTGACTAGATCTGATTCATTTTGTACTCTTCTAAACTATGTTGTGCTCTAGTAGTAATTTAAACATTAGTTTCATAGGTATTAATTGTGATGAAATGGCACAATTCACATCCACAACACATAGTCATGAGATCACAGTTGGTCAAAGCAGGTTAGCATAAATGAGCCCTCATCACCTTTTTCAGCTCGTTTTTTTTTTATTTATAATAATTGGAGGCAGATCACAAAAACGACCATGTTTATGACTTAGCTCTGTAAGATAGGTGCAATAAGCTGTGAAAAAGTTTGAAGACGCTATAGAAATCAAACCTTGATATCTTGATTGCAGTTAGCGCGCGTGTGTGTCGCGCATAAGTGGAAGCGGAGGTCTGATTAGATGATTTGCAGAAACAACACAACGTTATCGATCTTTATGTCACGGTCTCCAATTTGTGTAGGTCTTATTTGTAATGGACTTAAAAGCTGCCCCCGCTTCAGGCTGTTTGCTTGCTACTGTCCAACATGATGTCTCCACTCCGGCAACCACACACCAAGACCCGCCCCATTTTAATTCTGATTGGCTAGTAATGTTCGTTTGGTTGAGAGTGATAGCTGTGTTCCTCTCATACCATCGGTAGGCGAACTTATGAACTGGAACTGTTATCAAGAAGCTTTTTTAAATGTAATCTTTTTTTAAAGAAACTTTTTCTCCCCCGGCAAAAAAAGTAAAAAACTTTAAGCCCTGTGCGTCGTTCTCATTATAACACAGCATGGACCGCTGTCTAAAAAAACTGTTTACCTACACAGCTTTGTTAGTATGTCTCTCTTCTTTCTAACACTGTCGAGACAAACGTCTTGTTCTTAATGGGTTTGTCGTATCCAGTGTGGACAAAATGTAAAATTATAATGGATTCTAATGCGTTCTATTTTCTTTTGTCGTGTCACGTCCAGTGTAGAAACTGTCATGAATCGTGTGCGAAAGAGAACCCAATTGCAGGCAGCAGTGAAGGGGTTAACAAAAACAAGACTTTATTTACATAAAACACAAAACAAAACCCACGATGGGGAAAAATTCAATACAATAAGATAATGCCAGGACGAAGACTTACTAACACTAAACTTAAAATAAACACTAGATAAACCAAACTAAACGCTTACTAAGACTGACAGGACACTCCAAATGGACCACGAGCACGGGAGAAACAGGTAATCAGGATACAAATAACAAGGACCGCCACCGAAGACACCATATACAATGCACGAGCAACAAGACAATGAAACATGAGGGTATATAAAGGCAAGACAAAGGAGGGATAACGAGCTAGGACAGGTGGGAAACATTAGACACGGACGGGAAACAATACAGGAAACGAGAGGGGCGGGGCCACTGACGAGACAACACATAAGTAAAAACAAACAACTCATGGTTCCCTATTGATACTTCACTCGTACTGCGTAGCAGGACGCTATGGGAAAACTCCTTTTTCTCCGATGACTGAAGCTTTACAATAACGCAGTGAATACTGCACGGCCATTGGTGCTTGCAAAGTAAAATTTTGAGCCAATGGCAGCGAAGCTGCACGGACCTATGGCGATGGTGCCCGCCAAAATGGGCGGGGCTTATGGCTATATAAGCAGACACATCACCGTAGGGTCCTCAGATTTCTTCTCCTTCAGCGACGACTTCTACCTCGCTACTCTGACTGATAGCTTCTCCGTCGGAAAAAGCACTGCAGCGGACTGGACCTCTCTGCTCAGCGATTCGCTGATCTCAGCAGCGCCGGTTCCTGTTCCCTGCCGCCATCCGGCAAGCTCTAAAAAAGCAAATTTCCATTGAGCAAATTTCCTGCGGCGTTGTTGCAAATGCCGCGCCGTCACTGTCATTCGTGTGGGATTTCCCTGCACGCCGCTGATGGTCACGGCGAGTGCGTCTCATGCTTGGGAGTTTCCCATGCTCAAGACGCACTCAGAGAGACGGAATGCCCTCATTGCGAGAACATGAGTCTCTCCTCTCTGCGCTCGCGGATAGCTTTCTTCTCAGAGAGCGAATCTGCTTCTCGATCCCTCCCGCTTCACTCTACGGAGACGAAGCAGCGGGGTAGAGGAACTAAGCGCTCGGGGAAGCGCGAGCTCACGTCCCCTCGGCGTGCCTCGCCTTCTCCATAGAGAGAAAATTCGCCGGTTTGTTTTTCCCAGGCCGACCAGCATCCGCCGGCGGCATGGTCTCGTTTGGCGGAAGCGAATTCGAGGAAGACGACAGCATGTCGTTAGCGGCTTCAGACGGGGAGGAGCTGTCGGGCTCGGTTTTTGACCTCGCCCCCCTGCCATCTATAGAGCACAGCGAACCCGCGCCGGGTCTAGATTCTGAGCTTTTTCGGGTCCTTACTAAGGCTGTGGAGGAGCTGGGCTTAGAGTGGTCCTCTCCGGAGGAACCCGCTCGCAGCCGCCTGGACGAATGGTTCCTGCCGGGGCACCGCCAAGCCCCTCGTCAACGAACTTCACCGTTCTTCCCGGAGGTTCATGATGAACTCACCAGGTCATGGCGCGCTCCCTACTCAGCCCATCTACGACCCTCTTCTTCCTCCGCTCTCACCTCGGTTGACGGCGCGGAAGAAAAAGGATATGAGAAGCTACCTCCCCTGGATGAGTTGGTGGCCGCACATCTGTGTCCGCCCTCAGCCATCGGTTGGACGGCAAAAGCGGCCCATCCCTCCAAGCCCTGCAAAACCACCTCGGCCCTCGCTGGATGAGCATTCTCATCCGCCGGCCAAGCGGCTTCAGCATTGCATTCCATGGCAGTGCTTCAAGTGTACCAGGCCAAACTCCTCCAGGGCATGGACGGGTCCGGTACAGATATCGCGCCCTTCAAAGAGCTGCGGAGCGCGACGGATCTCGCCCTACGCGCCACCAAGGCCACAGCCCAGGCGATAGGCAGATCGATGGCCAGTCTCGTGGTGCTCGAGCTGACGCTCACAGAGATCAAGGAAGCAGACAAGGTCCCCTTCCTCGATGCTCCAATATCCGCTGCCGGCCTCTTCGGACCAGCAGTGGAGGGTTTTGCGGAACGCTTCACCGCAGCGCAGAAATCCAGACCTGCGTCGGCTCGCCCCAGGCCAGCACCAACTCAGCAGCCGGTGAAGGCCACGCCCCCCGCTGCCCAGAAGGTAACAGGAGCTGAGACGCATCAACGATCTCGCTCCGGGAGACGTTTCCCCCACCCTCAGCGTCAGGAACCCCGGCCAAAGATCACGCTGGACCCTGCGCCTCAGGTACCATCCTGAGACCGAGGAAAGGAAGAGGAAGGGACCGTGTCTCGGTGCGGCTGGACCTCCTTCAAAGAAGGCTCTTTTGTTCGCCCAAACACCCCGTTCTGTTCCAGGTGCCGGCGAAAATGTGTTTTTGTTGCAAAATGTGAATACCGGGTCTGTTCTAACACCCGCACAACCCACCGCTGTTATAGCGGGCACTTATATAAAACACAAACATAGTCAGAAAAAGAGCAACCTTTCTCTTCCACTCTCCTCAGGAGTCAAACCCCCGAAAGGCGGCATACCTCCCCAATGCATTCAACCCCTTGCCATACGGGCTGAGGCCTGGCGGGCCATCCCCGGGATATCGGATTGGGTAATGGGAATAATATCTCAAGGATATTCACTCCAGTTCGCTCGCAGACCCCCGCGTTTCCGCGGGATGATCACCACCCGAGTCCAGAGCGCGAATTCACACGTTCTGCGCACGGAGTTGGTGAACTTACTGGACAAAGGAGCCATAGAACCGGTTCCTCCAGATCAAACCAAGTCAGGCTTCTACAGCCGCTACTTCCTCGTACCCAAAAAGGATGGCTGTCTCTGCCCCATCCTCGATCTCAGACATCTGAACCGCGCCCTTATGAAACGGCGTTTCAGAATGATTACACTGAAACAGATCCTCTCGCAGATACACCCAGGGGACTGGTTCTTCTCCCTGGATCTGAAAGACGCATACTTCCACATCCAGATAGCCCCCCATCACAGATGATTCTTGAGATTCGCCTACGAAGGGGTTGCATATCAATACATGGTCCTTCCATTTGGACTGTCTCTAGCTCCCCGCACTTTCACGAAGTGCATGGACGCGGCTCTATCCCCTCTCAGGCAGACGGGAATCCGCATTCTGAACTACCTCGACGACTGGCTTGTTCTAGCACAGTCAGAGGAAGAGCTAAGGTCCCACAGGTCCCTCCTCCTCAGTCACCTGGAATGCCTGGGGCTCAGAATCAACCTTGCCAAAAGCGCTCTGTCCCCTAGCCAACGGATTTCGTTCCTGGCGGCGGTTTTCGATTCGAACCGTCTGACGGCCAGAAACGCGCCAGACTGTGCCCTAGCCATTCAGCAGCTCGCAGCCTCTTTTACGCCCGGAGTGTCACGCTCCCTCAAGGCGTTTCAGAAGATGCTGGGTCTCATGGCCTCCGCATCTCAAGTACTGCAGTTGGGCGTTCTTCGGATGCGTCCTCTGCAGTACTGGCTGAAACCGAGAGTTCCGCCTCACGCTTGGCGTCTCGGACGCCTACGCATCTGGGTGGATCAGGTCTGTGTAACAGCTCTAGCCCCATGGAGGGATCCTCTTTGGTTGGAGCAGGGTGTGCCCCTGGGCACCACATGCAGACGAAAGGTGGTCACAACAGATGCCTCCAAAACGGGTTGGGGGGCTCTGTGCGATGGCACACCGGCCTTCGGCCACTGGCCGATTCAGGAAAAGGGCCTACACATCAACTGCCTAGAAATGCAGGCAGTATGGCTGGCTCTTCGCCACTTCCTGCCGGTCTTATGGGACCGCCACGTCTTAGTCCGATCAGACAGCATGACAGTGGTGTCCTACATAAATCACCAGGGAGGCCTCTCCTCAAGACGCCTTTTCTCCCTGGTACTTTGCCTCTTGGAATGGGCTCAGTGCAATCTGCGCTCACTAAGGGCAACTCATGTGCCAGGCAGACTGAACCAGGGAGCAGATATGCTATCTCGGAGCAACGTCCCTTCAGAGGAATGGACGCTCCACCCCAAGTCGATTCAGAAAATTTGGGAAGTCTTCGGCAAGGCAGAAATCGACCTTTTTGCCTCAAAAGACAACACTCATTGCCCAACCTATTTTTCGAAGGACAGGGATGTCTTGGCCCACAACTGGCCCAACCGGCTCCTCTATGCCTTCCCCCCGATCGCTCACATACCACAGACGATCAGGAGGATCAGAGAACAGGCGCACAAGGTGCTGTTCGTAGCCCCACTCTGGAAGAACCAGCCCTGTGTTGCGCAACTGTCTCAGCTGCTCGTAGCAGCCCCGTGGCCTATTCCCCTGAGACAGGACCTCCTCTCTCAGGCAGGCAACACGATTTGGCACCCCCAGCCAGAGCTGTGGGCTCTGCACCTTTGGCCTCTCGACGGGAGCCTACGGTCCTCCCCGAGAGTGTCATGAACACAATATCACAGGCTAGAGCTCCGTCTACTAGACGACTCTATAACCTCAAGTGGTCTGTCTTCTCCACCTGGTGTACAACCTTCGGTGCAGACCCAGAATCCTGTGACATATCACTAATTCTGTCCTTCCTGCAAGAGCTGTTGGATAAGGGCCGCTCCCCTTCCACGCTCAAGGTCTATGTGGCAGCAATTGCAGCTTCTCATGCCCCCATAGCGGGCCAAGGAGTGGGAAAGAATGACTTGGTCATTCGTTTCTTGAAGGGTTCCAGGCGGCTACGCCCCCCTCGCCCCCTCATCATTCCCATATGGGATCTGCCCACGGTGTTGAGAGCTCTGAAGGGCCCTTCCTTCGAGCCTCTACAGTCTGCGGACCTCCGTCCCTTAACGCTTAAAACCGCTCTGCTGCTAGCATTAGCATCGGTAAAACGTGTGGGCAATCTACAGGCGCTCTCTGTGAGCCCCTCCTGTCTTGAGTTTGGGCCTGACAACTCTAAGGTAGTCCTCAAACCTAGACATGGTTACGTACCTAAGGTGCTCTCTACTCCATTTAGAGCACAGGTAGTGACACTTTCCGCGCTCCCCTCCTCCGAGCAGGACCCGGAGCTGAATCTGCTCTGTCCAGTCGGAGCGCTTAAGATCTACATTGAGCGTTCCGCCCCATTCAGGCGGTCGGAACAGCTTTTTGTCTGCTTTGGCAACCGCACCAGAGGGTCTCCGGTCACGAAGCATAGACGGTCTCCGGTCACGAAGCATAGACTATCTAAATGGATAATTGAGGCTATCGCGCTGGCATACTCTTCCTTGGGCCTTCTATGCCCCACGGGGATTAGAGCCCATTCTACTAGAGGTGTCACCTCTTCCTGGGCATGGTCTAGCGGAGTCTCCATAGCGGATATTTGTGTGGCGGCCTGATGGCTGCGCCTTCCACATATACCAGTTTCTACAGTCTGGACGTTCCGGCCTTACAGGCCCGGGTCCTTTCTGCTTAAGACTACTGCTGGGCTGGGGTTGCCCTCAACCACACCAGCACCTAGCACACTACTGGGACGATTAACCGGATTAGGCCACCTATTAGCTTGGCTTTTCCGCCTTCCACAGGATTCCCTGCCTCATACCTATCCTCAAGCCACGGCTTCGGGATTATATGATGTTTTCGCTCCACTTGTAGCACGGCGGGATTATACTGGTTCCCCATAGCGTCCTGCTACGCAGTACGAGTGAAGTATCGATAGGGAACGTACTCGGTTACTAACGTAACCTCGGTTCCCTGAGATACGGGAACGAGTACTGCGTTCCTGGCCGTGCTTACAAGCTGCATATGGTCGTCGCTTCATCCCTACGGTGATGTGTCTGCTTATATAGCTATAAGCCCCGCCCATCTTGGTGGGCACCATCGCCATAGGTCCGTGCAGCTTCGCTGCCATTGGCTCAAAGTTTTACTTTGCAAGCACCAATGGCCGTGCAGTATTCACTGCGTTATTGTAAAGCTTCAGTCATCGGAGAAAAATTAGTTTTCCCATAGCGTCCTGCTACGCAGTACTCGTTCCCGTATCTCAGGGAACCGAGGTTACGTTAGTAACCGAGTACGTTTTCTCACATAAAACCTAAGGGCTCTGCCCCGATCCCGCCACACGACTAGAAATTCAGAAACAGGAAGGTGGGACCGTGACAAGAAACAGTGTAATAAAATCATTTGAACTCAAATGAATATTCCATGCTTGTTTATTTATTTACTTGTTAAATAGCTGTTTTTTGGTTCTTCTGTGTTCAAAAAAATCTAATGATTATTCAGTTATCTGTATTCCATCAGCATTCAGCAGCTTTGATTTACTGATTCAAATGAGAGATATGATAGTAAACAGCCATGTGCAGATGTTTGGGTGTTGATTTTCTGTAATGTCCTGTGTTTCTATAAGGGATTCAATTAGAGAGATAAATATATAAACCAAACGCATTAGCAAGGTCAACCTGTTCATAAAAGTCCCATCTGTGCTCAATTCAGCCATTGAACAATAAACACAAGGCTTTTATTTTTAAGCAGATGCCTACAAGTAATTTCAGGCAGCCAGAGCCATTTAAAATACAGCTACAGGATAATTTAAGAGACCACGTATTTTCATGTATTTAGGCAATTCCAGTCCAGTATCTGTTGAATTTCAGAAATTTAAAGTCACCCAACAGCAATGTGAAAGACTGAGACAATGCAAAGACACACAATAAATAAGGCGTATACTCCTTTTGAGCTGATCCTGAAATTTAAATGTAAGTACATTAGTATTGTGTTGCTTAAACATGAATGTGAATTTTACTTTTACCTAAACACAAACATATAAATAGTTAATTCAGAAAAAAACGCAAATAATTTGGAATGGTCTCTTATACAGTCACTAAAAACATATTGATCTTGTGTTTGCTGCTATTCTATGATGGTTTATGATAGGTGCTCCATATGGGATGTTTCCTGCATATACCTAAATGTATGAAATGTACAGAGTGACAGAAGTCTGGTTTGTTTCCTTGAGTTGTACACAAATTACAGTAGATCCACACAATGGATTCTCTTTGGCACTTTATACTCATTAGAGATTAGATGGTTAGAAGGAAACCACTTCTGAGAAATAATAACTCAAGACAGCAGTTTCCTAAAAGCATGCGATGAACCTAAAAGCTTCTGGAAAACATTTATTTGTAAAGCACTATGTTACCACAAAACAAATAAAACGGCCCAATATCCGAGAAACACTACCCGCCACACCTTCAATTAGCAGCTGAACTACAGACACGTTTCCAATTTAGGAGCACAAATGAACAAGAACAGGCAAAAACACTAGCAACGTTTACATGGACACATTTTGTTTAAATCAAAAAGATATCCTTCCGATTGAGGCATCTGAACGTAATCTTTACATATATGTGTGTTTATATGTGACAAGCCTTAAATAAGATTTGATCTTTTGACATGCGCACAATGGGCCTCATTCATGAAACACGAGCAGAATGATTTTTGTCACGGCTCGGCGCGTGGCGGAAGAACCCAAATGCAGGCAGGCAGTGAAGGGGTTAACAAACAAGACTTTATTAAACACAAACCGCAAAACAAACACCCTCAATGGGGGGGGGGAAACGAAACTAAGAGATACTGTATATATATAAAACAAAAGACTTCCCACGTGGGGGCAAAACAAAAACAAGAACAGCAAAACTAAACTAAAGGACACGACCAGACGTCTTACACCACGACACGACACGACACGACACGACATGGTAGAACACAAAACTCACAGAACACGGGCAAGGCTGGGAACAGGAACACTGGACGAGGTACAAAGCACATACACAGTACAATCCATGAGCACAAGACAAAGAAACATGAGGGCATTTATAGGCAAGACAAACGAGGGATAATTACACAGGGCAGGTGAGGAACATTAGACACGAGAGGGAAGCAATACATGAAACGAGAGGGGCGGGGCCAATGACGAGACACGAGAAAACACATGAGATGTAAAACATACACAACTCATGGCTTTCTCACATAAAACCTAAGGGCTCTGTCCCGATCCTGCCACATGGCTAGAAATTCATAAACAAGAAGGTAGGACCGTGACAGATTTTTTGTGTAAATCGTTCGTAAAGACGTTTTGATGTAAATTTTCGGATTCATGGAAATGTTCATATTTTCAAAATGTTAGTTGGTACGAAAGTAATTTACACCTGCTCCCTACCATGTATAAATGGTTCGTAAAATATTCAAACATTCTGTATTCTTTTAGACAAACTGATCACACTGCATTTTGATGCACCATGTATCATAATGATATTTCACGAGTTCTTTTGCCCTGTCTTTTTCATTTTTTATTTTTAAACTCTAAAACGCAGAGCTCGTCACTGTCCTTTTTTACACAGCCGATGAGAATGAAGGAGAGGTGGGACAAACACTACATTGACCAACCATCATACACAACAATGGAGTTGTTAATATTAATAAACAAGTAATATTGTTTATTAATATATATATATATATATATATATATATATAATAAAGTTAATATTGCTGGTTACTGCATTTTTATATTCAGTAATATACTTTAAAATAAGAAACTAGTAACGTAACTGTCGTGGATATTCTAAATCACAGCAATTGTGAGTAATTGTGAATCCGGAGGAAAGTTTTCGGGAAGGTCCATTTTACGTGCAAATTACTCGAAATGTACACATATATTAACAAATGTTTCATGAATGAGACCCAATGCACGAATATACTGTACACACTGTTACAGCATTCTAGCCATCCTCATACCATTGCCTCTTTATTTGTAAGAGCATAAAGAGACGATGTACGTTCGACTTCTTGGCGCGCTGCACACACTTACCGGCGTATAACACTAAAGTACCACAAGAGCGATTCAAACGCACATGAAGCAGTTGTTTTCGAATCATGCAGCCAGCCTGCAGAGTGCCGCACAAGGATGAACAAACTCTCTGTGCATGTTGATCAAATTGGCCATTTTTATTCTGACTGAGGTGTTTATATGGAGCATTTTTATTCAGATTGGACTTTTAAACCGATTACAATCAGATTTCAATGGTCAACGCAGTTTCTACCCCAGGAATGTTTACAGTATATGTATATGTATATATATATATATATATATATATATATATATA
>NC_079900.1:25858749-25930252 GCF_024868665.1 Triplophysa rosa
ATATATATATATACAGTATATACTGTATGTGTGTATATACAACCATTATACAGACATATTATATTATACAGAGACCATTCAAAATGGTCATGTCAAATCACCATTTCTAGATGGCCATTAGAATATACAGTATAGATATATGCTCTATATCAGTGGTCACCAACCCTGCTCCTGGAGATCGACCGTCCTGAAGATTTTCGTTCAGGCTCCAGAGCTCTTTGCACCCTGCTCGGTGTCCCACTGTTTCCCCAGAGCGGCGCAGGTCTGGCGAGTTCGGGTTATCTTTTGGCTGGCTGAGTGGAGTTTTCTTTCCCTGGATGCCCGGAGGCTACCGCTTCTCACCCTCACTGGAGGAGTTCTCTCTCGTGGAGGACCCCGCTCTTTTCCGGGTCCGGTTCGGGAGAGACACCATTCATCCACGGCGTTAGATCACAGTAGCTCTTTTCAGGCTAGTGGCTCGGAGTTTCTCATAGAGTCTCGTTCGGGGATGTGAACTCAGATTTTCTCACGGATTCACCTTTCGAGGTTGTGGTACAGACCCTTTCACGGATTCTCACTTCGGGGCTTGTTTCACGGAGCTTGTCATAGACTTCTTCTCTGCGTGGGTGGATTAACGAACGTTTTCCTACGTGAGTGAGTTGGCAACGGCCTCTGGATTTACTAACTTTTCTCTACATGAGTGAGTTGGCAACGGCCTCTGGATTTACAAACTTTTCTCTACATGAGTGAGTTGGCAACGGCCTCTGGATTTACGAACTTCTTCATTCGTGAGTGAGTTGGCATCGGCCTCTGGATTAGCAGACCGTTTACATGTATTAGTTTCTCTTTATCCATTGTTTTTTTTCCCCCAAATATTTTCGCGGCCGAGCGCTCGAGCCTGTTTTTGCTATTATTGTGGTTTTTCTCTGTGTGACTCTGTGGAGTATCTTGAGCTAATAAAGCCTTGTTATCCTGCATCTGACTCCGGCCTTACTTCCATAACAGAAGCAGGGTTGGAGCTGCAGTCTGCAGGACGGTCGATCTCCAGGAAGAGGGTTGGTGACCACTGCTCTATATGAATATGACTATATAGAGCATCTTTTCTGTTATTTTGACCTGTTTCTCCAGCTTTTATTTTCTGCATATAAACGCAAATAGAAACAATATTTAAATAGGTAGTAGGCTACCTATAAATAGTTCTTTTTAAAATCTGAAATGGTCTCTTATTTTTTTTCTACGACTGTTTATACTGTATATAGAGTGTATATACTGTATGCTTTTGGACATAAGCCATTTAACCTCAACACACATCATGACAATTGTTAATGCTTGGTTGCTTGTGATTAATCAGCGAGACAATAACACAGCAGAGTCTAGCTTTTTATTTCAATGGACTGTTATAGCTGAGTTTGTGTTGTTGAGAGAAGCAGAGATCTGGTGTACACAGGTCAACAGGCACTTTCCATGAGCCCACGAGAGTGTGAGCATTGTGAGAGGAACTCTACAGCGTAATAGAGCTCCAGTTATCCACAGCTATTAACCTTAAACCTACAGAAGCCCACATACAGCACAGAAACATACCATTACACTCTGCTACTCATCCTGACAGGCCAAAAACATTGTGTAAAAACACAGCACTGCCAAGCACTCTGTGTGCCGTCCCTATGGACCGCCGTTAGGTTTCTTTAGGCTCAGTTTGGCTAGCCGGAAGGATGGACATCAGGACGAAAAAGTCTCAGGTCACTCGACTGCCATTTTGCCCTTTTTATTAGTTCTGAGCTCTGCTCCAGAAAGAACTAAAGAAGGTTATAAAAAGATTTATAGCCCCAGTGAAATCAAAATGAAAGTTTTTTTCCTTTTATTAAAAATGTGTTAGTCTTAAGGACGTCAATAAACTGATATGCTCCTACGCGCTGACAAAATTCCCATTTAGAAGATATAAGCGTTCAAAACTGACAGTCTGGCGCACACGCTCAAATAAATCTAGAAATTCCATGACATCACGCTACACTTCAACCTCTCATCAAAGTTCTCGTCCAATCAAATCCGTTTTAGAATCCAAAGAGTCCCGCCCCCTTCACTATGAGAGCTGCTGAAGCGGTGCCTCAAATCAGCCAGTAGTTTGCACATTTATTATGTCCTACATGGTGAATGACACATAATGCACTAGATGGGAGATAGGGGATGATCCAGACAGTGTATCCATTAACATTAAAGTCTTAATTTCATGTTTTTGTCACGCGAACGGTTGCACGTGAGTGTCCTCCGGTCCAGAGACACGATAGCACAGAGCTGATCATATGCGTAGATCATACGTGCAAATCCACTGAGAAAACAAAACGTATCAACCGTTTCAAGTCTACACAGAATATTGAATGTTAAGGCTATATGGAAGAGATCATCAGACATGATTGGACCAAAGAGACAACACGAGACATGTTATCACTGGCGTTTGTCTTCTCCTTTACTGACGCCAGTGATAACATGTCTCGTGTTGTCTCTTTGGTCCCATGTACCGCATTGCGTAGCAAAGTCTTAAACTTCACTTTGTCAATGCATTACAGGTGAGTACATTTTCCTTCTACTGAATTTATTGTAGAGTGTTTGTTAAAAGCAAAGATAAACAGTCCAAAAACCTTTATGTAAGGAATAATTGAGACTTTGTGTGGCCTCATTACCACCCTAGACGCATCTCATCTCAAGCCGTTGCTCAGAGAGTGAGAGAGAGAGAAAGATAGACAGCACACATACACATTCGTTTGCTTCATTGAGACAGAAAAGCCAAGTATTTATATTTGTTTTTGTCATATTCAACAGCCCCGTCATATAAAAAAAGCCTAAGGAGAAAACACTAACACAGAGTTTTCGGTATCAGCTGCGGTTCTCACGGTGGCACAGAAAGCTTGCAGCTGTGAAGCCCCATTGACCTCTTCCACGGACGTATTTTTGACTTTAAACCAGGCATGAAACAAATTTAAGCTGTTGTTTTTTGTTACTTTTGTGTGTCTTAGTATTTTCTCTTGAACCCGCTCATAAGGAAAGACTCTGATGGCTGCATTTAACAGAATGCTTTATTTGAGGCAGAAGGTTGTTTCCCTGTAAACTAACACTGAAGCCCAAAGCGAGGCTAGTACCCCGGCATAAAATTATCAAATCTAGCCCCTGGAAACATACTGGCCACCTGTCTGAGGTGTTTCCCAGCCTTCAGCCCAAGATAGTCTAGGATAGGATCCAGCACACCTTGTGACCCAACACAGGGGCTCAAACAGAGGGGTTGAGGTTCAATCTTAAACATTGAGTAGTTTTGGTTAGGTTAGGCCTTAAGCGTTCAACTGGGTTATGTTTCTCTGTCTGTCAGCAGGGCATACTGCAAACCCACCTTTGCAGACAGACGGACATTCATTCTTTTTGAGTCTTTTACCTAAAGGGCCGGATTTACTTTTCTATAGTCATCATGGCACACACCCATGATGCATCACTGCATAGCATACAGCAGCATGCATGTGCACACATGGGCAGTGTTTCCGCTACATTCATTTTGGTTTCCCTGGCTTCAGCGGAATGCAGAAAGGAGTCCAGATGCTAGTTTTTTAATGGATGTCAATGTGTTTTGTTAGCCGTTACGGTTTCTCCAATTAAAAGTATTACAGACCCTTCCATCTCCCTATAATATGAGTATCTCTGGAGAGGCAGCACATTCAGTTCACCGTACGGCGGCCGGCTTGCGAGTACAAAACAGAGTTTCCAAAACTGTTATCGACTGTTTGGATATATAAGCATGAACACAGTTTGTCTGTAAAAAAGCACATGGTTACAGAGACAGAGGCTGTGTGACAGAATATAGTCAAAATCTCTGCTCTTTGGTGTGTGGTGATTTTATCAGACAATGTGTCTTGGTTATGAAACAGAACTGACAACAGAAACAGAAAATCTGTAAATGACAACGGCTTTATAGGGCAATAAGCTGTATGTAACGTTTAGAGAGTAGAATCGAAATGGGTCTGAAGTTGCACTGCTTGTAACACGTGTGCAAGAGAGTCTGGACAAACCTCAGACATCACCACCACCCATAGCAATGTTTTTAAGATTAGGGAATCTTCCCCCTGCAGTCATGGGCTCACCCAGGGCTCGCACACAATCTGTTTCTTGAGACAGAAGTGCAGCATATTTCTCTCTCGCTCTGATAATCTTCATATTTTCTCTCTTTTTCATTTCTTCATCGTAATTCTCACATAACATGCTACAAATTACACTCCTACTCATCCAGTAACACGTTATTGCTGATTTAAAATGTTTTTTTTTGTCTGTGTGTGGGATCTGCCTCCTTTGTGAGCTTGCATGTTTTTTACCCTGTTTTTTCCTCTTGCTAACAGCAGTCTCAAATTTTCCACTTCCACATACATCCCCCGCAGTCTCTCATAACTCCTACTTTAGATGAAAGCGATAATGTGGATGACTAATTTGGTACTACTAAGTTTTTTTAGGACTGGTGCTGTGTAGTCCAGTTTTTGTTATTTGGCATAAAGCCTGGTCCACTTGTTTCTTAAGTTAGCCATGAGCAGACCACTGCCCATTTGCTGGATTTAAAATAGACACATTATCCTTCAGTACCTTTTGAAACAGTCACTTCAGATCATGTCACTGGTTATAGGCAAATGTCAACAACATATTGTATGTCCAACTAAACAAACAAAACTCTCACAACCCGACTCCTTAAAAATACAAAAGGCCAGCCAAATCAGAATGGTGGTGCCGTTTTGAGAAAGTGTTAAGCAAAATTCATTGAACAAAAACGATTCTTGAGGGTGTTAAATACAACCCATTAAAATCAGTTAAATTTTACCTAAAAATATTGGTTAGCGAATAAAATATATAATAATGGGTACATTCTACCTACACTACCTACTTTTTATGAGTAATAATGGCAACTTAAAAAACAAGTTAGAATTTACCCGAAAATATTAGCTATGACACTGCGGAGTGCACGTGCATGCATTAACGCTCCGGCGGGAAATTAGGAATCATGAGACTCATCCTCTTCAGATTCTGTTACGGTCTTGGTCTGGTCGGGGTTTCATCTGCACGTGGGTTGTGTTGTTATTGTCGAGCACGTGGTAAGCCGCTGGCTGACTGCGTGCTCGGTGTCTGCGTATTTCACCCCGCCCTCGTGTCTCCTTAGGCTTTCCCTCACTGGTGATTTTCCACTCCGCACCTACACGCCTGCTGTCACGTTACTCATTAAGCACTCGTTCCCGTAATTACTCCACACCTGCCAACCTTTTCCATCTCATTATTCTCCCCCTTATATTCCCTCAGTGTATCTTGTCTGTTGTCTGATCGTTGCTTGTATTAGCTTTAGTTTCAGACTGCCCCAGACGTAGCTGCGGCTCGTCTGTAGAAGTTTTTCCCTAGTGCTGTCCGCGGTTGGGGTTGTTCTCTGCTTATTGCTGCCTGTTATTTAATAAACATCTTCAGATTTTCACCGCATCTGGGTCACCTTGTTTCTCTGTCATGACAGAACGATCAGACCCGATGCACGACCCAGCGGGACAGGATCCGCTGCGAGCAATGCTGCAACAGCAGGGAATCCTGCTGGGACAGCAGGCGTCTCGTCTTATTGCTGCCACCCAGGAGGTTGACGCGCTTCAGGGACAGGTGACGGCATTGCAACACCAGGTCTCCGAGCTTCTACGAGGTGCCGCACACACTGGAGGGGTCCAACGCCCTCCCCCGCACGGAGTCTCGAGTGATCCGGAGCCGCATGCAAACAGTCCTCCCATCTACGACGGTGATCCCAACTCCTGTCGGGCGTTTCTTTCCCAATGCTCTCTGGTGTTCGCACTCCAACCTCACCGGTATGCCACAGAGGAGACCCGGATCGCTTTTGTTCTTACCTTGTTGAGTGGGGAGTGGCAGTTTGGGAGGCCCAGGACTCGTGTTGTCGGTCGTTCCGGGAGTTCCACGCGGAGATGACCAGCTTGTTTGATAGGTCGGCCCGTGGTGATGAAGCGGCCGCCCAACTCTCCCGTCTCACTCAGGGGAGAGCTACCATCACGGACTACGCAATCCGCTTCAAGACCTTAGCGGCTGCGTGTGAGTGGAATGCCGGGGCGTTGCGCGCGCGGTTCCTTGACGGCCTCAACTCAACCATTTCTGACGAGATCGCCGCGCTCGATCCACCCTGGGACCTGGAGGATTTGATCAATCTCTGCCTGAGGATCGAGAGCCGGATTAATGCTCGCCGCCGGTGACACGCTTCACCTCCCGCGTGGCGACGCCGTGATTCCAGCCGGGATGCCAGCCGGAACTTTAGCCTAGAGGCCAGCACTACACGCCATCCACCACCAGAGTCCGAACCCATGCAGATCGGGCGTTCACACCTCACGCCCGCCCAGAAGCAGCAGCGTCTCGCTGACGGTCTCTGCTTTTACTGTGGGAAGGCGGGACATGTTGTCACTCACTGCCCGGCAAAAACCATCGCCCATCCGTAGAGCGGAGAGTCCGGGTGGGCGCCATCACAGATACCTCTCCATTCCCGCGCACCATGCTGCCGTTCCGCCTCACCTTCGGCTTTACGACTCACACTGGAAGGGCCTTAATTGACTCTAGGGCCGAGGGAAACTTTCTGGACGCGGCCACGGCTCGAGCGTGGGGAATTCCCTCGGTTCCCCTGCATCCACCCATCTCAGCCGTGACGTTGGCGGGACTGCCACTTTTCACCGTCACTCACACCACTCCTCACGTAAGCTTATTTCTGTCGGGTAATCATTGTGAGAAGATTAAGTTGTACATCCTCGATTCCCCCACAACCCCGTTGGTATTAGGGCATCCGTGGTTGTCACAGCATAATCCTCACATTGATTGGGTTAACACTTCTATTTTAGCGTGGAGCCCTGCTTGTCATGTGTCTTGTCTTGGTCCTGCTCCCTCTCCTGTGTCTGTGTCTCCTATGTTGCAGGTGGATATCGCTGACTTGACCGGGGTTCCGGAGGAATATCATGATCTGCGCTCCGTGTTCTGCAGGTCCCGTGCAACGTCCCTTCCTCCTCACCGTCCCTACGACTGTGCCATTGACTTACTCCGCCCAAGGGTCGGTTATTTTCCCTTTCGGCTCCGGAAAGAGAGGCCATGGAGAAATATATTGCAGCTCGTTGAATGCCGGGCTCATCCACCCCTCCTCCTCGCCAGCCGGTGCGGGGTTCTTCTTCGTGCAGAAGAAGGACGGCTCCCTACGCCCTTGTATCGATTATCAAGGTTTGAATGAGATAATGGTAAAGAATAAATACCCCTTACCCTTAATGTCATCTGCCTTCAAACTTTTACAGGGAGCTCGGGTCTTTACTAAGTTGGACCTCCGCAACGCATACCACCTGGTTCGCATCCGCGAGGGGGACGAGTGGAAGACGGCCTTCAACACACCTTCGGGACACTATGAGTATTTGGTTCTTCCGTTTGGACTGACCAATGCTCCGGCCGTCTTCCAGGGCCTCATTAATGACGTGCTGGGCGACATGATTAATCATTTTGTCTTCGTGTACCTGGATGACATTCTGATTTTCTCCTCTTCTCCCCAGGAACACACCCAACACGTCAAAGAGGTTCTCCGGCGTCTTCTCGAGAACCAATTGTTTGTCAAAGCGGAGAAGTGCGAATTCCACTCCGATACGGTTTCGTTCCTTGGCCACGTGATCTCACCCCGAGGCATAGAACCGGACGCTGCTAAGGTTAAGGCTGTCACGTCTCGCCTGCTGTCACGTTACTCATTAAGCACTCGTTCCCGTAATTACTCCACACCTGCCAACCTTTTCCATCTCATTATTCTCCCCCTTATATTCCCTCAGTGTATCTTGTCTGTTGTCTGATCGTTGCTTGTATTAGCTTTAGTTTCAGACTGCCCCAGACGTAGCTGCGGCTCGTCTGTAGAAGTTTTTCCCTAGTCTTGTCATAGTCTTGGTTTTCATCTCGTCTGGTCAAGTTAAGTCTTTCCCTCCTCTGTTGTCTCGTTTTTCTTCCTGTGTCCCGGCAGCTCTCATTGGCGTTCACCACCTCTACCCACGGCAGGCAGCTTTCCGCAGACGGAGCTCAGATTCTTCTTCTGGTTGTCATCAACCGCCAGGTTCTCAGCTCGGGTCCCGGGCCGAGTGAGGTTCCGAGATACTTCCCTCCTCGTCTCAGTGTTGGAGACCTATCCTCAGCCCGAGTCGCCGCGGTCATCCTATTGCGGACTCAAGTTCTTACCACCGTGGACAGCACGTCCGCGGTTGGGGTTGTTCTCTGCTTATTGGTGCCTGTTATTTAATAAACATCTTCGGCTTTTCACCGCATCTGGGTCACCTTGTTTCTCTTTCATGACAGATTCGCTGACAGGATTTGTGGAGCAGCCGGTAAGTTTTTGTTCAACTTCATTATATCATCATGAATGCAACTTACTTAAATGTAAGCTCTACCGTTATATTCTCCTTTGGGTTAAAAGAAGATACGCTGTTTTGTTATCAGTACAAGTGAGGCTAGTCGCAGATATTAGATAATATAGGTGGTGAATGTCAAGCAGACAGCCCTCACAACATAAGAGGATATGTGATGTAATGTTTATTTAACTAATGTAAAAATTGGCATGCATTTTGTTTTTATTTTTAACAGGTAGGAGAACTTGAAAGGCAAACAAAGTGAAAGTGCTGGTGATGCATAATCCCACAGCTGAGCAGGACTTGTATGTCAATTGAAATTGATGTTAAGAACAATTAGGTAGATGAACAATACCTGCTGTCAAAGGGTAAACATTTTATTAAGCAATTACTTGTATAATATATAAGGTAAAATTTACCCAATTTAAATTAGTTTGTTATAACTTATAAATTTAGGTGCTCTTTACTCTTTACTTTACTCTTTATAAAAATATGGGGTAGAATATACTCCTTTAAAGTGAGTGCAAATTGTTACCTCAATTTTATTGAGTAGATTTTATAGTTTGTTTTTTACAGTGGTTATGACCTGTTGGATATAACCTCTTAATGATCTTAAGACTAACTACCAAAGTAAGACCACTAACACACTGCCTACTTCTTTAGTTTAGAGTTAACCCAGAATTAAAAATCTGTTACGCCTCCTCTTGACTCTTCTATCATTCTCTTATCATCAAAAAGTAAAGAAAGAGCCCATCATCATCCTACACCCCAACCTGGATCTTTGTATTTAAACCACACCACACTCACCACAATGAGTTTTCATTAACCGATATAAAAGCTGCAGTCATTTCTGCTGTTGCCTACACACCATTTTCCATGTTATTGTGTTCAAATAATTGCATCCTGTATTTCCGCTGCCTGGTTTTAGATTAGCTCTACACAATGAACATTATAATTATGGGCTTAATATAATAACTGGCCACAGACCAGTGAGAAACCCCATGACACATTTGTTGGTATTGCTGGAGACTCCTGTAATATAATATCCTGTAATACGCGAGTGGTTGAGTGGTCCACATGGTGCCACCCACACACTGCAGGGTCTCACGGCAGCACCCAACGCTCTAATTGGTATTTGCGGAGGCAGCCTGGAGGCCCATTTGTTGTGCTGCCCTATTAACAGAGCCGAGAACAGCCTGCGTAAATCATCTGGGAGTAGAGTTTGGGTATACCTCCACCAGATGATCGATAACCTTCTATTCCCTCTCCGTCAAGCAAATATCAAAGCATGGGAAATGCAAATAACGGTTACAAACCCTTTCATGAAATGAAGAGACAACAACAGAGGAAGTGCATGGTTTGGAATCGAAATACACTCTTAAAAATAAAGGTGCTTAAAAGGTTCTTCACAGCGATTTTTGGTTCCACAAAGAACCATTCAGTCAAAGGTTCTTTAAAGAACCATCTCTTTCTTAAGTTTTCACAATCTGAAGAACCTTTTTTAGCCACAAAGAATCTTTTGTAAAACAGAAAGGTTCTTCAGATGTTAAAGGTTCTTTATGGAGCCAAAAGTTTCTTCTATGGCATCGAAGAACCTTTTGAGGCACCTTTTATTTTAAGAGTGTATTTAGACACGTAAAGGAACCTGAAAAGTGTTAACACCGATAGTTAACACCAATAGTTAAACACCCTGTCCTAACCAGACGTGACATAATAAGATTTCAGTGGCAAGCAACTTGTCTGACACTGAACACGACACAGTCAGAGACACATCTCTTGTGCCTTTATATGGTTTTCGTTAAGAAACTTTCTTTTTCTGAAACTTTAATTTCTGATTCTAGTTTCTCATCCATGTTTAATGATTAATACTGATGGTCGTGGTAAGAACGAGAACGAATCAGAGAAGAGAGAGCTTGTTTTCAAAGAGGACGGTCAAGAATATGCTCATAACATCTGTTGGTTGCGGAGGTTTCAGACGCAACTGTCGCACGTCACGTATCGGTGTCGTGGCTGCAGGTCAGGATAAAAACTCTGATGGTGTGTTGCGTAAGTCTTTATAAACTTTCCTAGGTATAAGCCTCTAAAGGTGTGTGAGAGTTTGCTGCGATGCAAATATATTTTAGAATCTATTATTAAAAGACATTTGTTGCAAAGGTTTACATCGCATTTTATTCAACTGGTTATGATCTGACAATCTTATTGATTAGATTTCCATTCATTGTTTAATGAAGGAATCATTTCTTTTTAGTGAAAGGATGATGTATAGTGAAGACAACAGGCTTTGATGTGAAAGTACCCGTCTCCCTATGATGTATTCTTAAGTTTGCGTGTGACTGCAGAGGGAGAGAGGCATATTGACACGATTTTCACAGAACACCGTGTTTATCTGAGCTGTGGGAGAGGGAATTTAATTAAAGGAGGATTGAGGGAAGAGCAGTGGACACATGTGAAGCCACAGAAACAAGAGAAAAGTCCAGCTTTACATAACAAGAGATGAATACAAGATCTCATTCCAAGGAAAAACAAAACAATTGACATCGAGAGAATATTGCCATTGTGTGCCCAGAATGACTGATAATGTTTTTGCTAGATCATAAGACCTGTTATGAAACTGTCTTCAATGTACACAGCTAAAGCCTGTGCGTTTAGATCTCACATCAGTCATTAAGCAGGAGAGTAATGTTTCCCTAATCTGCCAGATTTGAAGCGGGATAAAGGCATGGTCGGATTTCTTAGAGCTATTGATTTAGATCCACTGACAAGTTCACGCTCCATTAAGACAGCTTTAGAGCTCAATACAGCTCAGTTAACACCCCCAAACCGTATCAAATATTCCTCTGAGCACGACAACCTGACTAATCCTCAGCAGACTGCATGCTTCACGCCACGTCTGCGTTCCAGTGTCAGGTAAATTTTCACTGACACTGTGTGAAGCATAAAAACATAAATCAGAATATATTTCATCTTTGATATACAGGTATGCGATGCTGGATTTCTATACCAATGAGATGCCGCTGTGGGCGTGCGAGATCAATTATATGAATAAATCAAGTGACTCAAAGTCTCAGTGCTCTTTGCTAAAGTGTGGATGACACTACATGACCACAGCTGGTTAAGACACAAACTCTTTTTCACGAGAGAGAGAGAGAGAGAGAGAGAGAGAGAGAGAGAGAGAGAGAGAGAGAGAGAGAGGGGAAGAACCCAAATGCAGGCAGCGATGCAGAAAACACTTAACTTTAATAATAAAACAAAACACCCACAATGGGGAAAACTATAACAAAACACGAACTTCAAACAAAAACCCACGATGGGGTAAAACAAGAAAACAGGATAACAAAACTAAACTCCACACTAGGGAATGAATAAGAAATCAAAACACAAGGTAAGTCAATCCAACAAGGCAGGGTAATAAAATCCAATAAGGCAAGGTGACACAAAACGAACGAGCCAGAGGTACACCGAACGTACAAGCATGAACACAAAACAATCCACGAGCACAAGAGGGTATTTAAAGGGAAGACAAACGAGGGATAACGACACGGGGCAGGTGTGGGTAATCAAACACTTAGGGAAGGATAACGAGGAAACGAGATGGCGGGAACAGAGACGAGACACTGGAAAAACACATGAGAGGTAAAAACAAACATCTCATGGCCTTCTCACATAAAACCCAAGGACTCTGCCCCAATCCCACCACACGACTAGAATTTCATAAACAAGACGGTGGGACCGTGACATAGAGAGAGAGAGAGAGAGAGAGAGAGAGAGAGAGAGAGAGAGAGAGAGAGAGAGAAATAGAGAGAGAGAGAGAGAGAAATAGAGAGAGAGAGAGAGAGAGAGAAATAGAGAGAGAGAGAGAAATAGAGAGAGAGAGAGAAATAGAGAGAGAGAGGTGATACTGTATGTAATGTGTACAATGCTTCTCATAGAAATCAGAGATTATTCAAGCGTAACATTCAATGATTAAAACTGCCATAGTAGGAAAAAATACAAAGGTAAGTCAAAAGTGCATTCTACATTCTTCAAAATGTCTTTTGAGTTCAACAGAACAAGACAATGATAAAGTAATTTCCCCTACTATGGGAGTCAATGGGGACCCTCGGCGTCCCTAATGTAGGCCTAGTAGTTCCATAAAAAGTTTTGAATATGAAGTAAACTTTTGATGCATAAAGCCCAGGACATTTGCGTGTGTGTAAAACCAGCTGATTATGTAGTTCTTACTATAGAGATTCATTCATCATCCTGTCATAGTACTTTGGGTCAGTTCTCCTGCGTTTCTTGTACACCATACAGAAACCTTACACCAGCACATTTGTGCTTTTAATTTATTTCTTTTTAAAAAAAAGCGATGATAAATAGAAATGATCCTGACATTTTATCAGTTACTTAATTTTGTTTCATTGAATGTATGTTGTTAATAGTGCTTTATTTCACATGTTTTCTATAGATCTATGACATCTTGTAGTACTTCTGTATTTTGGTCCATTTAACTAAGGGGCATTTACACAACATCATTTTCTAAATAAAAATGGAAAACTTGCGATTTTGATGTTTATAACAAGACAACAGAACAGGCTTTTGGGGGCCTGAAAAAATAGACATATATAGTATGTCGTGTTTACGGATTTGTGTGAAACTTTCAAAATACACAAAGAGACACTTTTTATTGTTATAAAGCTTATTATATACACACTTATAAGTAAGTGTACTTCACAAATTACAAATTCAAATAATACTTCACAAAGGCACCTAATGTAGATACAAATTTAACTGGAACATGAGTTCCAGGGCTCTAGACTAACTTTTTGCATTGGTTGCACTGGTGCGCCTAACTTTTTTTCTTAGGTTTCTAAATTTCTTAATTTTCGACCGCATCGCATTTAACACTGCAGTTTTACCAGTTCTTTTTTTTAAAATCACTGTCCATATAGGCAAAATTGACTTGTAAATGATTAACTAACAATCTGGTCAACATAAAGTTCTTTATTTGAAGCACAATTCTACAAGAAAGGTAACTTACTGAAAAAGTGTTGGTGCTTAAAGTGCTTCACTGAACTGAAACTTAAAACATTTCAAGATAAATGGACCAGGGCTTGACATAACCTGGGAGGTTGATGGCTCCGTGTCAGAGCATTGCTTATGATTTTCGGATGGATCAGGCCTTAACTTAACATTATTCACGAAAAAGTTGTCAATCGTTCTTTTCATCTTCTCTCATTATCCGCGCTACATCCACTCTGTTTAACTGACGGGCCTATAGGCTCCTCACCTCTCTCTGTCTGACTGCAGCACACGCATTTTCACACGTACACACCAGAGGTTGCGCTAGACTTTTTTATTGTCTGTCATTTTGACTGACAGGCTCGTAAAAAATCCGTCATAATCTATTATTACCCGTCACTATGGTGCAAGGTGGCGTTAGGTGGTAATTAGTATGTTCGTGACGTCATCACGCTGTACTTGTGTCTCGGAACTTGTTGTATTTTAATACAACTGAATGCCCAATAAAGCCGTTGTTGTTTATATTCATCTGTATATTTCATGTTTTAATGTTTATGTTCATATGTGATTCGATCTGGGAAAACCCAACACATGGTGCAAATTTATATATTACAGTTTTTGATACCAAGCCCTTTCCAAATCAGTTTTAATTTTGCTCATTGTATGTATGTAACAAAAGTTATGGCTGAGGTCGGCTGAAGCGCTAGGATTTTCAGGAACGGAATTTGGAGAAAAACGGGTTTAAAGTGAAGTGATGAAAATAAAAGCACAACAGTCCAGTATCACAAGTAAAAGTCACTTTACAGTGGTAAAAGACTTAATAACAATTTAATAAAAAACATTTCCTAGTGTTGAAGTCTATAAAAATACTGTACAAAACCGTTTGAATAAAACGAAAGTAAGGAAAATGGTGCAGGGCACACTTAAAGAACGAGAGCTCTGCCGTTATCACTACACGAGGAAACTAGCAAACATTACGGTCAACAACTAATAAGCAGTGAAGCAAGTTTTACCTTGTTTATCATGTGCATAGTGTGTGGACTTTTGATCATTCCTTGTATGTTTTGCGATCGCGGTCCGGCTCGCATGAGCAGCGATAACTCCCGGTGCTGCAGACGGGGAGCTCCGCCATCTCACGAAAACATTGTATGAAAAAAACTTTGCATGCCGTAGTTTACACAGGACTGGCGGGGAATGTGCATTGATACTCCTTCATTCTTTGTGTTATGTAGTTTACTTTGATAGGTGAACTGTCTTTCCCCGCATCTCAGCGCGACATCCGACGGGTTTTCTCAGATCGCATCACATATGTCTAGTCAGTAACAATGACATTTGAAAACACGCACATCCCTTCGCGAGCATATCACGCTCTAATGAAGGCAAACGGGGAGTTACAAATTGCTCTCATTGTAATCCGTCAAAATAGCTGATGGACGGACGGCCTTCAGATTTTTCCATCACTGGTAAACATTTTTTGTCAATGACAGATAATTTTCGGTTAACACGGCCTCTGGTACACACACGTACAGGAAAATCTGGACCACGGCCAATCAGAGGGGGGTCCGCCCTTCACTATCTCTGATTGGTTTAGACCACGATATGGGCCTAATGTGTGTCTGTTGTTGAATCACAGGGAGACTTTTTTTCTCCCTCGAACGGCTGGTCGCACCGGTGCGACCTCAGATTTTTCTTAGTCGCACCATTGAGAAATCAAGTCGCATGTGCGACCAAATTGGTCGCACTCTAGAGCCCTGAGTTCCATATACCACTTGCAATACCAACCAAATTAGTCAAAGCAGTAAAACAAACATTATAAATGAGTTTTCCTTCCCCTAAATTCTGACTGTATGAGTCATATTTAAAGGTGCAGTAAAACACTGGTGAATACACACAGGGATAATACTCTGCAGTAATATTGTTCAGCAACCAAAAAACAACTACTGTAGCTCTGCCTTGTGTTGTAGCTACATCATCATCAACCCTTAAGAAACTTTTTTTGTTTGAAACATATTCTCATGTTTCTTCATCACTCTCATGTGTTACTAAGTTAAAGCAGTCTTCCTGCACACTCACAGCTGTACAAATATATCTACAGATGATATAAAAAACAGGTAAGCAAAATATCTGTACAGTCACACTAACCATTTATAATGAATAGTGTGTGACATTAGTAAACTGTTTATATAAAAGTAGCTTTAAGGGTCCAATGTGTTTTGTAAATACATTATCTCCTTCAGATATGCGAAAACGCGATGACATCTTAGTCCTGTGTCAGCCACCGTAGTGCTTCAAAAGGGAGGGGCAGGGGTGGAGTTGGTGGAGGGGTTAGATGCCGCTAAATTTCATACACTGGAACTTTAAACAGGAATAATGTCGGTTCTAATGCACGGGTTTTTATTAGCAGACAGTGATGCCTTTAGCAAAGGTCACATCATGACATCAGCATCATTACCAGTTCTGATAGCACACTGTGATTGTGTGTGTATAACAGCTCTGTCTGTATGAAGTCACAGCACAGGTGTTAATTACCCCTCCTCTCTGATGATGTTAATGAGTTGAGCCCTGAGCCTGTCTTTGAGCGCTTTTCCACCATCACGCCGAATCGTTCTAAGCACAGTCTGAAACTGATTATCAATAGTTGCAGATCTATGCAACACCGTCTAACCGCAATAAAGACAGATATACAGTATATATAGAAGTGCAGTAAACAAATGCATGCACAGCAGATAAACTGCAATTTAGAAGTCTTGCAGAATTCACTACACAAATAGATATTACACGCTTTCTATAATATGTCTTTTATTGCTGTGTAGTTATATAAAAAAGGCATTGTTTTTGTTGTGCCCAAAGGTGTTGTTCATAGGGAGTTTAGGGTTAGGAATGGGCTCAGGGTCAACCATATAACATGCTTATAATTTGAAATTTATGTATATTTTAAAATGTAACAACATATTTGTAAAAGAGGCAAGTAATGCAACTCGGTATACAAACATTGGAAATTCAGAAAATCATTAAGCACAATGTTAACGCAGTCTTGTGATTGCAGAAATCGAGCATTTGTTCTCATGCGTGATGACTCAGGACATCTGGACACGCCGGCCTGTGCGGGGGTGCAATGTGACATCACCAGCTCTCAGGCTCCATCAGATGAGCTGTTACCGTGGCAACAGAGCGCTTCTTTCATGTGATGAGCCATAGATGCTCTGGAAGAGGCCTGAGTCGCATTACACGTAATTAAAGTTAACCGAGCAAGCCATTACTCTCACTGTAATTAATGTCATTCATGTCACTCGCCGTCTAAAGATGTGGATATATTGAGGGATTCGGCTCGAATTAGATGTGTCCTTTTAGATTAATGATGCAAATGGAGTATAATGGGTCGCTCAGCCTGGTGAATCTCCTGTGTGACAGATGATGATAATCCGACAGAGGATCAAGAGACATTTGATAGCCTTCTCCAACAATGTTGATTATGTAGCAAAAAACAAATAAAGAAATAGTGTAGCACAGCAGTGGGCCTAACCAGCTGACTTTTTATCAAACGACTACAAAGGTTGGCACACACAAACCACAAACCTCTGTGTGGAGTCACTTCAGGCTTTATAGTCAAGCAGTTATAATATGGTTAATGCTGCATACATGTGGTCGTACTGTAGATGGTTCAGTCCCAAATCACGTTTTTGCAACCCCCTGCAGCAAATTTCATACAAATGCTCTCCTAGTTTGTGTCCTCACAATGGCAGGGTACAGTGTTGACCTTCTCAAGCTTTAAAAAGCCCTGCTTTACATCACGACAAGTGTTGATAGTGTCTTAACAAAAAGTCGACTTACATTTCCAGAATTGCTGAAGTTTGTACCAACAAGCAAGCAGTAAACAATCATTTCAGTCAAAAATACAGTACTGGCCAAATGTTTCTGTATGTCACCTACTTAATATTCATAAGGCATTATGCTTTATAATGTGACCCTTCAATTTTTAGATCCTGGGAATTGCAGAAGGGTTATATGCTCAACAAACTTGATGTTTTAAGTGGATTGCTGACATTATAATGTAGTAGCTGTATACACTGAGCTTGTAGCTCTGTAACACTATAATCGAGAAAATTTGCTGCTAACACAAACCAGCCAAATTGATCTTTTGATGTAGAGCATAATCTTTTGGCCTTTTCCTATCTAAATGCATATAGTTTTAGTTTTTAGCGGAGGAAGAGAAAGATGTATAGACATAGCTATGGCAGTATCATTGTGAATGATCAAACTGAAACAGAATTCATGTCAGTCATCATTTCCACTTTAAAACCTTACATTTAAAAGCAGCTTACACAGGTTGTGTAATTTACATATGATCTAAGGAGCAAACTTCCCTATTAGCTGTATTGAAAAGCAATGAAAGCATAAAAGAAAGGCAAAAGAAGTTTGACTCCTTGTAGGCCACTGTAATGTGTTTATTGTCTGGCATTGTGCCTGTCGCTCGGTGAAGTGCTCTCCTCCTACACAAATAAGCTCAAGACAGTGGATGCAATGCCTTGGTCAACATCCATAATGATGCCTCTATGATCTATTAAAATCTGAAAAAACTTTACAACTGGCGGCCCGCGGGCCAAGTGCGGTCCGCCAATCATCCTGACCTGGCCCGCCTTAACATTTCAAATAAGTGGAAAGACTGTAAAGAGTAAATATTCCTTGATTTTTAAGGTTCTATTTTGGTTTATGTAGTGTCCAACAACAAGTTTACGTATACATACAAGGTGTAAAAACACTATTATTTTGTTATAATAGTCAAGAAGTAAGATAAGAATAACTGCCTGACTCTCAAATGATTTGTTTGGCTTTCCACCAGCCTAGTCTGATGTGATTGGTCAGATGGTTTAGTCTGCTGTGATTGGTCTGCGCGAATGAGGCTCACGCGCTACAGTGTTTGGGGGAGAAGAGTGAAGTTTTCGCGGGCAGTCCTAGCAAAACGTAGGCGGGGACTATATTTAGTGACGTAAATCCACGTCAGTTTGTGAATCGGACTAGGGACGAATTGTTTGCGTGATTCAGAGTCAACTCCCTTTTTTCCAAGCTATTAACTTTGTTATTCGTTCACCTTCGGCTTTACAACTTGGCAGACTGCTTACATTCACACATGGCAACATTACACACTGCATGAAATGTACTTTACACGATCTCGTAATATGTGCTCTTTAAGAACGGTGTGCTTTAAGAAATGCACTTCCTGAGACGCCACATCTTTGAAAGTCCAAAACGCTGCTACATTCAATACAAAAGTAATTCCCACGGCTCATAACGATATACTGACGTCTTATAAAGCGATTTGATCGGCCTGTCCAAGGACTTTTAATGTTATTTACGTTCTAACTGGCAATCCACAGCATCAGGCAATCGGTTTGTGCACGCGTCTTGTGCCCTTGAAAGTAACTGCAGGAAGGGTACACCAAGTGAACTGCTGATCAGATAAGGGAAAACTGTGTTGTTTTTATTACTGCATTCATTATTTATGAAAATACGGCTATACTTGCGAGAAATAGCAGTTCATCTCCCTCCAGAACGTGCACTACAAAGGATCTGCCCTTCTAAATGCGTGGGGCACATGAATGCTATTGGAATTCACCCGAAGATGCGATAATAGCGTTCAGTTTCTTGCACAAATCAATTGATTCGCTTTATAAGATGCTAATTTAACGTCACAAGGGGCATTTTTGGTGTTGAAAAAATGTTTGTGTTGTGTTCTTGAATAAACAATTCCATCCACATCTTGGATTGACTGGGAGTCAGTAAATTAACAGCAGTTTCATTTTGGGTAAACTAACGCATTAAGGGATATAAAATACAACTAAAAAGACAAAATCCCTTTTTATTAAATTTCACGAAAAGGCAAAAATACTGGATGCAATATTTGCGTGCATGTTTTAATTTATGACCTATAAGTAACAGCAACAAAAAACAGCATAAAAGTAACAAAATGCAGTAAATAACAGAAATACAAAATCCCACTTCCTTTTTATACTTTTGAAATCTGGCCTTCAAAGAAAAGTAGTTGAAGACCCCTGCTTTACAACATGAGGCATAAGGGTCCTGTATCACCCCATATTTTTTATAAAACCAGCTGGACGTGCATTATCCTGACCTGCTTGTTGCATGACTACGTTCTACATAAGTTAAAGGACACAAAATATTGGACAGGCAACCCAATTTTCTTTAAATGCTCCTGTAAATGTTTCCTCTGGAACAGATTATAGGTATCATCACATTTTATAAACTGGTAAATTCTGGTCCTTCATTCTGATTGGTTGAGCCAAGTTCTAAGCCGTTATAAAATACCCCGATTTATAACAGCTGACCGCATTACATACCCTAAATATCATTTTATTTACTTTATTTTATGAAACCTTGCTACGCATATGGAATAACCGTTTTATAAAAGCAATAAGCCCCATGAAGCAGTGACTTGCAGTGCATTTTATAACAGCTAATGGGCTGTTATAAGCTTCGTGTCGTGCCACAACGGCTTGTTGCTTAAGTAAGGTTTTCCCCTGTCAAAGTATGACAGCTGCAAGTCATCATGCGTGTGCCCATATTAAAAGGCTAAACAAACGTTGACCTGCACTGGGGTTGTGGCTAGAAGGGATACAGCTACGGCCAGAAGTGATGCAAAATCTTGCTATAAAATTGCAATAGCTAACGCTACACCTACCCCAACCCTAAACCTAACCTTACAATAATAAAAAACAGTAATTAACTGTTGTTCAGCATGACAAATGATGCGGTATTGAAGTATGCATGCTCAGTGGAGGTGGCTGTGTCCCTTCTAGTCTTTACCCTGCGCTGGGAATGAGACACTGTTAGGTGTGAGCTGTATCCTCACAGAAACCTTCCCTTGCGCTGTCTGTGGCAGACAGTATTTGGGAAATCTGACAGAGAGATGTGGTAATAGAGAGTACAGGCCTGAAAGTCATCATAGCAAACAGGAAGTGCAGCGGTGCGAGGGTCTCTGAAGTGAGCCGCTCAGATGAAACTCATTAACATAGCATTGAAATGAGACAAACACACAGAAACAGACAGCTCAGACAATGTTCTGTCACTTCATACAATTAGCTCGGTTACAACTGCTATTTTATACAGACAAAGTCTTATACTTTAAAAGTATGGAGCGATTTTAGTCTCATTAATTATTCACGCGTAAAACAAGATACACACATGCGTAAACAGTTTCACATGAACAAAACCTAATTTACGTGCACACGTGCGTAAAACAAAACTATTTTCTCATAAAGTACGTTTCGCAAACATACGACTGTGCGCAAATATTTCGAAAGTTTAAAATGTACACGTTTATCGTGTTATGTGAATGTGCAAATCGTCACTCACGTGTGAATCGGCTTGGATGTGTGTGTGTGTTTTTTGAGACTCTCCTGGCAGCGCAACCCCTCCCACGTGGGTTGTCGTACTCTTTAGCCAATCAGATTCAACCTTACCATTCAACCAATCATAAACGCGGAGAGCACAGGACTCAAGGAAAACGGCTCTGTGCACCTTTTGCGCAACTACAAATCTATGCGCCCATACAAAACAATGTTTCCAAGAACTAGTTATTTATTGTCCTTGTTCATTTAAAACATACATTGTATGGACATATAAACATGAACATATCTCATCAGATATGTTCCCCAGACGGGGGAACACAGTTTCACAGTTTGTTACCCAGACGGATTTTAGCAGTTCAGTGGAAGTGACTGCTGGTTGTGTAGTTTTTAAGTGGTCATGTTCACTCACTATTTCATACTTTTCTCCTACAAAATAAATTAATAAAAACAGATTTATTGCGTGGCTGTATTATGTTTTAATACAGCATCACAGCTCAGAGAGTAGATTAGTGAAACTGTACAAACGAGCCTTTAGTGCTAACATTAGAGCTCCTTGAGTTCTGTGCTCTCCATGATTATGATTGGTTGAATGGTAAGGTTGAATCTGATTGGCTAAAGAGTACGACAACCCACGTGGGAGGGGTTGCGCTGCCAGGAGAGTCTCAAAAAACACACACACACATCCAAGGCGATTCACATGTGAGTGATGATTTGCACATTCACATAACACGATAAACATGTACATTTTAAACTTTCGAAATATTTGTGCACAGTCGTATGTTTGCGAAACGTACTTTATGAGAAAATAGTTTTGTTTTACGCACGTGAATTGCTTTTTGTAAATGTATATTTATACTTTGTGCACGTAAATTAGGTTTTGTTCATGTGAAACTGTTTACGCATGTGTGTATCTTGTTCCCTTGCATTATTTCTTAAATGCTTCACGTTTCTTTGTATAGTAAAATTATGTTTTATTTCATATAACAAAACCTAAAACCTTTTAAAACAAATTAATAATAGAAAAGGTCTCTCTAATATAAACAAACTAATACTGTCTGTCAGACATGTTCACAAGTCTCGGAGGTCCAAGTCCAAGTCTCAAATCATTGAGGTCGAGTCTATGTCAAGTCTCAAGTCTTTAAAGTGGAGTCCAAGTCAAGTCTTAAGTCTCTGAGGTGGAGTCCAAGTCACATCTCAAGTCTCTGTTCTATTTTTAGCAATAGTTTTCTCAGTTATTGTAATTCACAGTGTATGAAGCGAAATCAGTTTTGAAATATTAATTAACTCTACAGAATGTCTTGGGTATTCAAACCAGTGCTTCGAACCAGTGCTGATGCTGGTGTGATAGCCTGTGTTTTCTTCTTTTGACTAGGTCTTTGCGCCGGTTTACCGACATTTACCGGTGCAAAATCAAAATACATTTTATGCGCAAGAATGATGTACTAATATGAACCATTTTGCTGTAATCTAGGCTAAATTAAGTAATGTAATGAATTGCATGATGTGTAATTAAATGTTCCAAACAAAGATTTAACTGTTTTTACATCATTTACTTGACCTTAGAATGAAATTAAACCACGTCATTACCTTTATTTTTCAGAAAAGTTCAGTAACTACTGGATATGCATTGTTGCAACACAGAGAATATTAGACCATGAACACATGTACTAGTTCATTCAATCTCATTTGATTTAAATGACTCGTTCAGTAGCGTGTATTCATTAAGTACATTCAACCAATGAAACACTCTGACAGGGCTCACACTGAAGCGCTATTGGCTTATGGCATCATGCTTCTTTGAAGAACAGAGCTGCACTCTTTGCTTGAGACTGAATGAGAAATATCTTTCAAAAATACATATTACAGAAACTGTCTTACATTTCATCAATCATTTTTCAATCAATTCATACTTGCTTTGATCTTTAAGCATGTCATTCAATCTTCATCAATGATACGACTTACTTCATCACTTCTTTTGGCTTAACTGTTACTTTATGTTGTATTTCACATTATGCAGCAGCTGGCATTAGCGGATAAGTTAACATTGGCATATAAAATGTTCGTGCTTGCTTTTGTAATGAGTTTCAGGGTGACTCGCTTGCAGTCGCGCTTCAAGTTTGTGGTGCTTTACCGGCGATTGTGAAGGAAAATAAGACGCACTGTTAACCACGTGGAGACGCAGAATACACATGTCAGTGCTTCCTCTTCACCCAGAGACTTCTCTCTACCGCTTATATGAGATAAGCAGCACATGCGCGCAAGCTGATGTCCGCCAAGAATATTTTCGTCTCGTTTTTTAACGAAAGTTAACGAAAATGTCCGTATTTTTTATACTGTTTTCGGTATCACGCATTCATTTTTATTTTGTTATCGTCAGTGAAAACATGTCGTTAACAAATATTTTCGTTATAGTTTTCGTCAACGAAATTAATACTGATGTAAACTATTTAAAGTTAATCATCTATTATAATATCTGCTGCACTTAAATGGTCTGGACAGAAGCTACTAAAGTAAGACTTGGCTACATTTTGTCGTTTATATAACTATATGATGAACACGCGTCCTCCAGATGCGTCGCGCGTGTACATAATAATGCTGACTTTGTGTGTTTAGAGATGAATCGTTGTGACATTTGCTGCAGAACATAATGGATTGGGAATTAATAGACAAATGTGTTATATGATGCTGTCATGTGGGGAAGAATGTGAATGAAATGAACTACCAAAATGACTTGCGTTTTTTATGAGTCTCATGAGTCACGAGTCCAAGTCAAGTCGCAAGTCTCTGTTTATGCGACTTAAGTCGTGGACTCGAGTTTCCATCTCTGCTGTCTGTGCTTTTCTTGGATTTTTTTGCATTTAAGAAATATCAGCATGTCCACGTTTAGATTTGCAGTGAAAATAGCGGCCCCTGCTGTTCAAAAAATTTATTGCGATTCAGTTCACACTTCAACCGATTTGAATTGTCACACATTATAATAGATTTTCAACCGGCTCACGATGAATCGTTACATCCCTAATATTGATTGAAATGAAAAAAACACGCACGAGCCCATTCACTCCAAGGTCTCTATCGCTGCATTTACACTTGGCATTAACACTTGCAAATCAACATTGACATTAGCGATCACGCAGATCAAGTCATTAGCCAATCTGGACACTGTGTGTTCACACTTGTCAAGTGACTTCTGTATCTCAACATCTGTTTGTTCCTGTGCAATATTTAAAAAGTCTGCATACAACCCCAGTGTCAACCAGAAGGTGCATGTTTTTATTCAAAACGTTTTCAGTAACATCTGATTTTACAAGTCTCGTGAAATGAGGATAAGGGGCTTGCAAATAATAATACATTGGATAGACATCATGATCAAAAATAAACCGAAACATGTGACTCCGATTCCAAATGTGAGGGGAAGTTGTGCATATTATACAGAGAATGAATGGCCGCGCAACTTTCGGGTATGAAAGCCTTCCGAGTCAGGAGGGGGAATAATGACAGATGATATTCTGGTCTGTAGATACAGCGCAGGTTGCAAAAGTGCATCAATTGATGTCTCACAGATGTCTGTGCAGGAGAAGATGTAATAGGTTAGAGGTCACTGATTCTCTGAATGAGTAACATTTGCAGCGATTCACTTGATGTACAGTATATAAATGAGGTCAACTGTTTAGTGCGCCTGACACTTGGGCACACATACTCTTATGCGTGGCCTAATCTTTATACGAAAGGCCAAGAAAAACACAGCTGGTAATGGAAATCTTCCAGACCCCTCGAAACAGCAACCGTGGCCCTGTCAGCAGACTGCCCGACTTCTGCTACTGCTCACTTTAAGACAAAACATCTCTTTCCACACGTCACCTCAAACCAAAGCTGTCATAGTGTTTACGTTCGCCCTGCCAGCGGCTCACTAACTCCGCCAGCTCATCCTTCAGTCACAGCGACACGATTTCTTATTTCTGGATTTGCCAAGACCCTCCAGATTAAGTGGCACACCAAACTTCAAAAGGGCCAAAGCAGACGTGGAAGAGACGAGCAGAACATCTACATTATCCCACTGATTTATGCTGTGCCAGTGCTAGGATGGTAGAAACAGAGTTGTGTTTAATAACAGAAACGGTTCGAGCGCAGTGCGGATGACAGGCCACAGGGCACAACATCTCAGACAAAACAAAGCCAAATTTGGGCAGAGGACAAGACTGTCTGCTCCTAAACAGCCTCATTCTGACAAGGCTCATTGCCCTTTAGTCAACATAAACTGGCGCTCGCAATTATTTTACTTTCATAACGTGAAGTTTTTTTTTGAAAAGAGGATTTTCAGACTCAAAGGGATTTGGGGGTGATTTTATGAATTTGAAATGGTTTGGATGGTGAAAAGTGCTATTACATTTGGAGGGAAGGTTATAAAGACACGTATTTGTCCTCTTTCAAAACAATGCATGCTAATAAACTGTTCACACTACAACCAGAAATATTTGCTCTTCAAGAAAAGACTTTTTAACAAATGTTGATATCACGCAGGACACCCTTTGCACTGATTTGCCTTATAAGTATGGTCGATATTATGCTATTGTGCTGTTGCATATGATATGTATATGTGCTGTGAGCATGGCATATTTTAATACATTAATTTGTCCTCAACTGGGTAAAGGAAGACTATTTACACACTGACGAGCTACTTTACCAGTTTGTTTGAAATACAATTATTTGTACTATTATATATTTAAACAACTGTTCAGTCAATAAGCATAGTAAGAAGGCTTCTGGTTTAAGTCCTGTCTGTGTGAATTTTGCCTGTACTCCCTGCGTCTGCATGGGTTTGCTCTGGGTACCCCGGTTTCCCACACAGTCCAAACACATTCAGATCAGGTGAATTAGAGTTACTGAAACTGCCTTGAGGTGTGTGTGAATCCTGTGATGAACAGGCCATCTGTCCAAAGCTTTTCCTGCCTGCGGTCTGAGATGTTGGGATAAACTCTGGCCCTCCTGTAACCCTGCAGAGGACAAGCAGGTTTGGTGTGACCTACATCTACGTATATAAAGAAGCTGCTTCAGCTGCCAGATGCAATAAAACAAGTGATAATTAAATTACCAAATAAAATGTGTTCTCAGTGCTAATATGCATCCACCTACAGTTGTGATGTTACTGTACAGTACCTAGGCTATATTTCGTTTACACCTCAGTTTAAATGATTTATTATCGTATTGTAACAGTCTCAAATTTTCTCAAAGTTTCTTTTATATGTCAAACTCTAAGCAATAACACTAACTGAAACGTTTATTTGATCTCATCAGCTATACCTGACTGGCTGGATGCTTCTCAGTGTTTTGTTGAAGGTGCCTCACGGATTTGGAGTGCTGAAGGTCTTCCTGCATTAGCCATTATAAAATGTTATCAATAACACAGGTAAGCAGACATCATTTCTCCCAACAGTAAGTCTAGAGCACTTGGTTGGGTATCAAAAGGGCTTTGATTGGCTATGTTTACATGCACCCATTTTTGTCAATCCGAATGAATTCAATCTGATCATTTCAGTGCTGTTTACATGTCCCCTAAATGTTGCAATACGATTCAAAAACTTGTTTACATGTACATGAAATACAGTATATTCCAAGATATATTCCACAGCTAGGGTTGCCAGATTCATGTCACAAATCCAGTCCAATGGCTATTCAAAACGATTCAAAAACTAGCTCAAATGACCTCGCATAGCCCAAATATCAACATCTGATGAACAACATATTTCGCTTTTAACCCGCGGGAAAGAAACAACCACGAGAACCGTTTAAAACCTCCCGATCTTCCTTGTACTTTAAACGTAGCGGGACCTGGCAACACTGCGCAAGCGCCTTGTGTGAACACCTCACTTCAAACTTCGTCTTTGGATGGATGTGTGATGTCAATATAGTCCATATTTTCACATTTGGAATAAAAACGAAGTTGTCAAATAATACTATGTTCTCTCTTTGCTTTATGTAATATTATAAAAGAACACACACGAGCCCGGCAGAACATACAGCGCGTGTCCCCATTCCTTTAATTATGCTCGTGCCTCTGAAGAGATAAAACAGGCTCTTATGCTGAGTTTCGTGTTTTTTTTTTAAATATTTGACATAAACATAAGATGTATAAGACATACGCAGCACTGCACTCCTGATCGGATATTGCTTTCTGTCTACACCACCCCTTTCAATCCGATCGCAATTTCAATCATATCAACCTCAATTGGATTGATGAAGGTGTTTATATGAAGGCTTTTCAGTCCGATTGAGCCATCAATCCGATTACAAGTGGATTATTTGGTTGCATGTAAACGTAGCTATTGTTACACAGCATTACACATCTCCCTAACATGCACGTATTTGAGACGATTAAGGCCTTCCAAATCATTTCAAACTTCTATAGACCTGTTCACAGCAAAAACAATAACACATCAATTGATGATTTCATTTGGATATTATGATTATTTTTTTAAGATTGCGTGCTGCAGTTTCAAAGTCACAAAAGACAAATGTCCTGCTTTTGCGTTACACTTCACAAGAGAAACACTTTTGGGTCCGCAAAATCCTTCAAAGACGGGAGGAGTTTGGACCCAAGAGGACAGTGGGTCTGCGTAGGCTATGCACAAATGTATGCGTGTAAATGCACGCATAAGATGCGCATCCTATTTTCACTACTCTTTGCATTCATTTAAGACTTTATTTAACTTGTTGAAGACTGTGCTTGTGAAAATACTAGACAAAATGTGCTTTCTAGCATAATCTTGTGTGTTTTTGTTCATTCATTTACATTTATGCATTTGGCAGATGCTTTTATCCAAAGTGACTTACATTGCAATGTACTATATACTGTATTTGTTTCTGACTATGTGCAATCCCCTGGGATCGAACTCATGACCTTGGTGTTGCTAGCGCCATGCTCCACTGAGCCACAGGAAAGCATGAAAGAGAAATTAAAGGGGTCATATTGCGCGAGTACGTGTTTTTCTGTGTCTTTGGTGTGTTATAAGTTGCCCATGCATATATTAGACATGTAAAATTGCAAAAATTAAAGTGTCGGAACAAAAGATGCAAGAATGCTCACCCAGACCTGCCTGAAACGCCTCGTGTAACCACACCCCCACAAATCTACATCAGGTGGTGGTATGATTTGACTAAGACCGCCCAAATGTATACGCAAGTAAGGTGGGCGTACCTGTCAGTAAAATTGCTTTGGGACCTGATGCTCCAAATATGGTAAGAAGCGTTACATTTCCGTCACACGCTTGCAGTATTCGACCAATCACTACGCACTGGTTAACTGCCAATCATAGCACACTTCGCTTTTCAGAGCCATGAGGTTTGTAAAAAATCTGCACGTCTCAGAGAGGCGGGGCAAAGAGGAGATACAAACATGCACGGTATGTGTAAAATACAGTGTTTTTGAACCTTAAATCGTGTATACACATTGCTGTCACGGGACGGGGAGGTGAGACACGGAGAGAGGACCAGGCGCAGACAGCAGGTAAGGGGTTAACAGACTTTTAATAATAAGATTACAAAACAAAGACCCACGTGGGGGTAAAATAACAGACAAGGGTATAACATGACAGGTAACAGGAACACGGACTAACTAAACCTAACAAGACTAAAGATAACATATGACATAACTACAAAAGACTAGACTACACTGACAAGACCTGAACTCACCACAAGCAATGAGTGACATACACACAATGAACCAGCACGGGACAGAAAACACAAGGGCATTATAAAGGGGATAAATCAAGAGGTAACAGGTGCGGGGCATGAACTAACAACGAGCACTAAGGAGGGAACAAGAGGGCAGGAACAATGACGAGACCTGGAGAGAGTATGGGAAGCCAAAAGGGCCAAAACGCCTCTCTCCACATGAAACAAGAGGTTCTGCCATGGCTCTGCCACAAGATCAAGAAAAGCAAGACAAGATGGGGCAGAACCATGACACATGACGCATTACATCTAAAACAAATGACAATACTCGTTTTAGCCGTGTCATATGACCCCTTTAATACTGGTACGCTGTTTGACAGATTCCCATGTGTACACCAGACGGGACCGCTGTCACGTTGAGCCATGTTCCACAGCTAGAAGCTGTCAATCTATACTGGATGTGTCAATACAACCATTCGCGCCAAAGTAGTTTAAAGGCCTTTATATGAATAAGAGCGTGATTATATAATGTTACGCTATTTCAATGATGACAGAAAAATGGATGTTGCGTTAATGGTGTTGCATTTAAAAAATGCAGTTTGAAACTGCCCCGGTATATAACATCATAATCCTGTAACCAATCACATCAACACATTTGACCACGTGCATCAGCACTTATGGGGCTGTGTCCACCGAGGCGTTTTTATGCAGCTAAAAAAGTCAGGAGCTTGGCTGAGAACGGCCGCTGCAGGCGCATATGAGCTGAGCGTTCTGCCCCAAATTGAGCATTTTTCAACTCTGGGCTCACGATCTAACGTTTTATTCATATTTATGGTCCGAGTTAGTGCGATTGAGTGGAGGCAGGACTAATTTGCACATTCATGAATCTACATATAATATGGTAAGGGTGCACAGTTACATTCAGGTGATTTTACAGCATGAAGAAATTATCATCATAGGAAAAACTTTTACATGCTATTTTTAAGCTCAAAGATGAGGTTTAAGTGATAAAATTAGCAAATGCAAAGGGACTTTAAAAACACGTTGTAATTATACTATTCAAGTTTGAATCTATATGTGACCCTGGACCACAAAACCAGTCATAAGTAGCATGGGTATATTTGTAGCAATAGTCAGCAATACACTGTATGGTTCAAAATTATCGATTTTATAAAAAATCATTAGGACCTTAAGTAAAGATTATGAACTATGAATATGTTTTGTAAAGTTCCTACCATAAATATATAACAACTTTATTTTTGTGTGTTTAAGTAGCAAAATCGTGAACAAAAATGGCCGGAAACACACCTACAAACATTTTGCGCACAACATTAGGGCTGCGTCCGAAATCGCATACTGCGACAGTACGTACTGAATTTGAATAAGTACCTACCTAACAGATGTTAAAACAGCACGTTCTATAAAGTATGAGTGGGTATAGTATGTCGGACATACTGCGTCCGCCATGTTTTATGGTCATGTGACCCGTATGCTCTTTGACCTATGACGTATTAACACACACGTTAATCCTACACGTGAGCGTTTATAAAAACATAATTTAGTCACGAGAAATTCATTTATTGGCACTTACATTGAAAACGGACGTCCGCCTTAAAGTTTTCCTTTATATTTATTTGATTTACTTTTGAAATTTGACCGTTGCTCAGCCCCCGTGGCATCATGGGATAGATAAGTGTCCATTCGATCCACACTCACGAATCTCGGCGGAAGTAGTAGACCATTTTTCTCGCCTACTGTTTTTTGCATACTGAGGTTTCGGACATACTATTCATGACTCATACTCATTTTTCATACTCATCATACTCATACTCACACTTCCATACTATATAGTAGGTGATTTCGGACGCGGCCAATGACTCCATTAGGCTACTGTAACCCTCATTCATTACACTGCACGAGTGGCGCGTTATGACTCTGACGCTAGTGATGGGAAGTTCGGATCATTTTACTGACTCGGATCTTTGAGTCTCGTTCAGCAAAATGAATGAATCTTTTTTCGAGTCATATCGTTCATTTCGTTCATTTTAGCAAAATATAATTAAAATGTTACATGTTACTTTCCTAACACATCTACTACTTATGCAAACGTTGATCACATTACAAACAATACAAAACTATAATGCTATAAGAAACAGAAAAGATTAATTCATTGTTTACCTGGGTCTTTAGTCTATGATTAGCTCACCACACCTCTTATCTGACAAGTCCTCGGGTTTGACTCCTTCGTTCATCACGTGACAGCGTCGTAAGCTAAACCAATGCAGTCAGAGCCGGAAAGAGAATTGATTAGTTCACCTCTTGAGTCTTCGGGTTTGACTCTTTCGTTCATCACGTGACAGCGTCGTAAGCTAAACCAATGCAGTCAGAGCCGGAAAGAGAATTGATTAGTTCACCTCCTGAGTCTTCGGGTTTGACTCATTCGTTCATCACGTGACAGCGTCGTAAGCTAAACCAATGCAGTCAGAGCCGGAAAGAGAATTGATTAGTTCACCTCTCGAGTCTTCGGGTTTGAATCGTTCGTTCTTCTTGAATTCCAGTACAGGACCCATAGAATGTTGCGCAATGCGCATGCGCGACTGAACGAATCACTCCCTAAAGCCTGGCTCAGACTACAGGAGTTTTAAAATCCTGACAGATTATAAATTCTGGTTGCAGCACACACATAAGGAGAATCTTGACAGATTCTCTTATTTAAAATCTTAAACCTGGCTCTGACTACAGGAGTTTTAAAATCCTGAAAGATTAAAAATCTGGTTGTGGCACACACATAAAAAGAATCTTGACAGATTATTTTATTTAAATTCTTAAACAAGCTCACACTCATCAGTGTACAACTAAATATATACTACACATATTTTACATATCCATAGGACGTTACAATCCAGTTTTGTAAAAGGAGCTAATAGTAACCGTTTTAATGGATTTACTATTTTTAGATGTTGACATCACATACTGTATATGCTGTACATTTGAATCTCTTTTTCAAGCACTACAAAAATAGGTTTGCCCTTTGTAAACTTGCATTTATGAATGTGAAATGTCCAGATAAGAAAACTTTGGGGGGGTAAAGTTGTGTTTATAAATAAGACTAAAGGTAGCAAGTGCAAAAATTTAAATTTAGAAAGTTTTATTGGAAGTTTTTTATTTTATAATTGCACATTAAAAGACATTCTAAGACACCCAAACTACAGGATAATATTAAGATTATCATACCAGAGGACGCCTCTTACGTCATCTCACCGGGAAACAGAAGTAAACAAAGGGACATCGCAAAGTTAATTTCACGTGATCTCACCTGGCAACGGTTGTGTAACGTCTTTGTCGCTCTCTGAACGATTCTCTGTCTGTCTATCCAAAGCCGCTGGAACGTATTTTGAGCAGGGGGTGCTATAATGCTTTTTGCTAGGGCTGAAGTTATGACTGTGCTTTGGGCGAGCCGCTTAAATTTAATGTTAATAAATAACGGAAGAAAAAAATTGTCGCTGCCGAGAATAAAGTTGAATGCCAATGTGATTATAAGCTATACAGCATAAAAACAAACACATAAACGCATGTTATATGATGCCTATAGCCAAATAACAGTCTGTTGAACGAAACTACAAGCTGCGCGTTAGCAGTTAACTTACCCGGTACATTTAAAACCGACGCGACTTCTCCCCAGCTCTTTTCCTTATCTGTGCGGTTGTGGTATGTTTTGGAGGATACATTATATAGACAATCATGTTGTTGCCACAAGTTGTTCCTCCATCTCGGCTGTCCAACGTACCCTTGCAGGAGCTTTCGCGGTTGACATTTTTAAAGGTCTGTCAGTCACCTCCGTCACCTTGCAGATGTGCCTCTCATTGGTTGTTGCGAAAGTACCAACGTCATCACCCCGATTTAAAATCCTAAATATCAAACATGTTTGATATGATCGGGGCGGCCCCGATTTCTCTCGGAGCAGATCGGGAGGTGTAAGATTCGATCTGTGAACGCCTCACATTACGTGATAATCTGGGCCGAACCTCGACCCGATCGAGGTTCTGGACCCGATTTTTTCAAAGATTCTCGGGAGGGGAAATCGGGGTAAAATCTGGCTGAGAATCCTGTAATCTGAGCCAGGTTTAAGACGACTCGTTCTTCCCGAGTCACATTAAAGATTCGTTCAAAATGAACGAATCGTTCAAGAACGACCCATCACTATCTGACGCGGCCACCGGAACTGATCAAGGCTACTCTAATCAATGAGCCCTTTTCCACCATCGGGCCGAATCGTTCTCGTTGCTTAATCGTTCCACTCCGTGCCGATCCATGCCAGTCGGTACGTAAATGTTGACAAACGCGTCACACGCTGCTTCGGTAACACAAGAGACTGAGCTATAACGGCTGTGCGTGCATTCATTAGCACGATTCAGCATGGTTATAGAACCGTGCTGAAAATTCCGAGCCGAGAACAGTTTGTAATCGTGTCGTGTCGAACCAGGCTCACGTGGAAACATAACTGTAACCGTTTCAGACTGTGCTTAGAACGATTCGGCGTGATGGTGGAAAAGCGCTCAATGCTTTTGTTTATGTAACACGCAGGTTTTATGTGTGTGTGCAACAGCTCTTACCGGACACTATTCTCGTGGGTTCTAATCTCGTTCTGTCAATCACGATCACCATTAATGATCAGGACATTGTCGAGAAACTCTGATGCTCATAACATTTGTTTTATGGAACATTCCTGGTGTGAATGTTCAGCATTAGCTGATTAATACGTGCTACAATCTCTCTGCAGTCCCTGCTCCAACAGAGCTGTTTCTCCTCTCGTGATCCCCCAAAACCACAGGGTGTCGTTCTCGCGACACTATTACTCCATTACTCCTACATTTATAACAGCCCACAGCCGCACGTCTCTGATGCGTCCTAGAAGTGACTGCACTGCTCGGTTAAGAAATGCGCCTCGACTATTTTTTGACGTCATGTGCCCACGGATCAAACGCTATATTTTTTGAGCACCCATTCCCGACCGCAGCAAAGGTAAAACCGTGGCTACCCGCAAGATTTGTGCGGGATCCCAATCCCAATGCACACCTCTACTACAAACTTTGCCCGCTGCTGGTATCCATGTAAAGCTTAGAATTTCCTATCCAAACAAACCATGCATCATTGGAAAGCTTATTTATTCAGCTTTCAGATGATGTATACATCTCAATTTCGAAAAAATTGACCCTTATGACTGGTTTTATGTTCCAAGGTCACAAATTAGTCTCAAGGTACCCTAGACCATACGACAAGAATATCAGCAAGAGACAAACAATGTTTTAATGTTGGGCAGCTGAAACATATAAAAGTGAGCCCGATGGCATTGTTTCTCTGTTTTGTTAGTGATACAGTATAGCTGAGGTTGGGACTCCGCTATTCTGCTTAATTTAGAACAATCTTTAAAACTGAATCGTTATGGTGTGAACTTTAGGCCAAAAGCTTACTTCACGCAAGTACACATATCTGAATGGCTGGCACTAAAGTGTGCAGTCCTTTTGAACATACCAAACAAGTACTCAATGAAAGGATGGAGTTAAAGCAGATGTGTTATTATTCAGGCAGCCAACAATAAACAGCCAGTGGAGCAAATTAAAGAAAATTAACCTAGGAATGTCGCAATAGCAAGCTACCTGAATAACAACATCCGTTTAAAGGTACAGGCATTTGAAGTATGTCCAACGGGACCACATGTGTTGATCAAGCATTCACGTCTGTGTTTGCATACATGCATAAAGCCTGTACTGGCCCAGTACTACACAGGTCTTTACAAATGTAGTCAACACACACATCCCTAAAGACAAGCTCATGTTTCATGGCAAATGTTCTGTTTACAGGAGGATACCCAAACATGTATACCTGCCATCTGTGACTATCTGAGTCTGCCAACTGTTCAGCAGTAACCAAAAGGCAAAATGAAAAGATGTGTACAGTATAATAAATGCAGTGATACCAACACAGATTACCAAACATGAATGGATTTAGATGCCTGAAAGTTAAGGATTCTCAAGCTATAGCTTTTTGGAGGCATTTTTATTAGCTAAATATAAAATAACAGTGGTGACAGAATGGAACAACAGGACTAAAGCAAGGTTTGTTAACATTAGTAAAGGCACCTAACAAGAACTAACAATGAACAAATGTATTAATTTTTGTTAATGTGTTACCAAAAAATGAGGCATTATATTTCATGACCATGTGCAGTACCGATCTGCTCTGTCTTTCTGTGAGTTGCTGTGACAATGCTAGGTTTTGCCCTCCCAATCCACAACCATGATAACCAAAGAAACATTTTGTTGTGTTGGTTGGTCCATTGCGTCCCTCTTGCGCTTTGGTTTACAATCCTGCTGCAGGATTACAGTATGTATTAAACATTATGTATCTTCTGATTATCTCCTTTTCTATCTCTTCTATGTGACGTGCTTGGAATTTGTTTTGTAGCAACCTATTCAAACCTATTACAAGCTTTCTGCACTCCCTAGTACAGTAGATGCTGATATAAAACTGGCTTCAAATCATATCGTCGCTGTCGGACGGAATCCTCGTATCTCCAAAACCATTATTTTTCAGGAAGTTAAAAAAACTGCATATTTTTTGAGTTATTAAACATTGTATCGTTAAAGTTCATATTATACCTTATATTGCTATCATATACTGTTGTGTACCAACATTAACACAACATTTCCCCAAAACCATGTTTAATCGGAGATACCAGGTTTATGACTTGGGAGCAGGGAGATACGAGATTACGCTGTCATTGATAAGAATGGTACGGACACAGACGTCACTTCTGCCAGCAGTGTTCATCAAAGTCTGCGGTCGCGTTGAGCCTTTTGACAAGAGACGAGGCTTTAAAAGCTAATGAAAGCTAATGATTGTGGTTACATACATCTTCCTAAACTCTATTTTAAACGTTAGAGCTATGAGTGATGTAATACCAAAATAAAACGTTAAACAGGCTGTCTAATATAGGCGGAAATTAATCTGCACGCAAATAAAGTCGGCGGTCGCGTTGAGCCTCTTGACAAGAGAAAAGGCTTCAATTGTTAACCAAAGCTAACGACTGTGGTTACATACAATTTCCTAAACTCTATTTTAAAGGTTTAAGAACTATAAGTGATGTAATACAAAAAACGATGAGCTGACTAGGCTGTCTAATAGGCGGAAATTAGCCGAATCTGCTCGCAAATTTACCTTCGTGGCTCATGGGCTTCCTTCTGCACCGAAGCATTACAGCTATCGATTTTTAACAAAACAAGCCTACTCAAATGTATCTAACCTAACTATTTTCACTCGTTATTGTCTAAAAAAACTTTCAATCAGGAGACGTAATGCCGAGAAGCTCCCGCGGAGTGAAGAAGAGGTGGAATTACGAGACTTCTCAGACAGTTGAAGTGTCCAATGGAGTTAAGAGATTTGCTCTCAAGCTATTTTCAACACTTTAGATTGGTTAATAATTTGTAAAAATAACAGACCCACATGGGGACTGACCAATAGCATCGATTTGTGAAAAAATATGAAATTGACCAAATTTGGACATAGGAGGTTTTCTGCCAAAAGCAACAATATGCAAGTCTATACATACCAATGCCATAAAAAATTAAATAAGTTTTGATCTTGACTTTGGGCAAAGTCTTTTGAAACAAAAATGGTGGTGGCTAGTGTGTGGTTTATAAAAGGTACATGAGCTTGAGACAGAAATACATGTCTATGCTCAGAATGTCCTCCAGCTCAACTGCCAGAGACTGTCGCCAAGGTCAGCATTCAATTGCCAGAGAAAGCACAATACTGATAAAATAAAAATAAAGATCATTAAATCATGTCAAATGATTCATTTATATGGCCCCGGGCGTAGAGACTTTAGAATTTTAAGTTTTACTTAATTAATATTGCATTAGGAATTTATAGTCTGTTTAATATTTGACCTGTGTTTCTTCCTTTATCTTAAATGTGTGCTTTCACGTGTGCGTGGTGGTGGTGGTGGTGTGTGTCTGTGTCTTGTGTGTTAGTACGTGTGCATATTGTGTGTGTGTGTGTGTTGTGTGTGTGTGTGTGTGTGTGTGTGTGTGTTGTGTGTGTGTGTGTGTGTGTGTGTGTGTCTGTGTGTGTGCTACTGTGTCTGTGTACGTGTGTACTTGTCTGTGTACGTGTGTGTGTCTGCGTGCGCGTCCGTGTGTGTGTGTCTATGTCTATGTGTGTTAGTACGTGTGCATATTGTGTGTGTGGAGTGTTTTGTATGTGGGTATGTCTGTCTTCTGTGTTTTCACCTTTTTCTTGTTTTTACAGGTACAACTTTAATTGTTTTGCTTATAGTCAATATGTCTCATGTACAGCTGCTTTGTAACAATGAAAATTGTAAAAAAGTGCTATATAAATAAAGTTGAGTTGAGTCGAGTTAAATTGTATGTATATAGGCGTCTTTACACAGGCGAGTTAAGGCGTCTCTGTGGCGGATTAAATTTCTGTGTAAAGACGCAATGCCGCACGAAAGCCGATCTAAAATATGCCGCCTCTGACCCTCCTCAGACCCTAGTATCTCTGATGCGGCTCAGGTTTAGTGTAAATGAAGGCGCATTAAAGCCTCTCTAAACTACGTCATTGTCATGTCAGCAGAAAGTGAGAGAGTGAAGATAAAGCCAAAAACACACAGCCACATTTGTTTTAGGCTAATAATAACAACACAGGTTTTTTAAATAATTCAAACAAATTTTTCGTTTCATTTTTTCATAAAATGATTTAATGAGGAAAAATGTTTGGAGTATTTTTGTTTACTCAGGCAGGCTGTGGCACAGTTTGAATGCAGGATGTAAATTTTGAGACCGTTTTCAGCCATTAAAATAGTTTAGATTAGTTTTTAATGGCAAATTACATTTATTTCGTTTCTTTTTAAAGTTAATTTACAAAAATGTTTGGAGTATGATTGTTTGTGACTCAGGCCCGGCATGCAGATTTTTTTATTTGAACTCATGACATTGTTTAAATTCCTCCTTAAGCTCCTCTCCTTCGTGGAAAAAAACTTCCGGTACGTGTGACACGATCACATGCAGACATGTTTTACTGTGCGTCTCAAACTGCTTCAAATATTAGGTTTGTCGGACATTATGCAGTGTCGCAGAGTTATTTGAAAAGCTCTCGTGTTACTTAAGCAGATGGGTCTCCGCAACACATGCATGAAGTCGAACACTTAATAAATCACAAACTTAACATTGTGTTGTGATGAGAGAGTTTGTGCTTTTCTTACCGTTTACCTCAAAACAGTCGCATCATAATAATGTAAGTGTGCTTCGGTCCAGATCGTAAAGTGAGGACAGTAGCGCTTGTGCACAGATGCCCGGCCCTAGGAGCGTAAATTATTTGGGTCTTGTCGGGCTAGGATTGAAATGCAGGATTTTGTCGTTTATATTTCCAGACACATCTCATTGAGGACAGTATTTCATACACGAAAACGATCTGGCAACATTTGCTGTAACATAGGAACTGTTCATTTACCTGGTCGACAGTGACTTGGCTCTTTAAAACAACTTTTGGCGTCTTTCAATATGCGGTGAGGTGCCCGAGAGTGTTTGTTAGCTAGGAAAATCATTTAAAATGTTGCATTTATAGCCTATTATTGCTTTTATCCTAAAGTATGCATTGTTATTATTAGTGTCAGTATATATATATATTGAGTTTATATTGTTTAATTTAAGATATTATTTCATCAGCATATTGTTAGACCTGTGCTTTTGTGGTTATGTTCAGCATTATTTCGCATTATTTTAATTCCTGTGTAAATGCATTTATGCCGCTTTAGAGCTGCATTAACGCTCTGTGTTTTTGTGGTTATGTTCAGCATTATTTCGCATTATTTTAATTCCTGTGTAAATGCATTTATGCTGCTTTAGAGCTGCATTAACGCTCAGTGTAAATACTCATTTTCGTGGTTGGCCGCTTCAGACTCGGTATCTGTGCCGCCTTTGCTGTGTAAAGACGACATATGTGAAGAGTTTGGTTCCAAAATGAGATAACTCTGCTTTTTTATTGTGCATTCCAATTAATATCAATCAAACTGCAGTTGGTTTGTTTTGATTTAAGCCATAACAACTAAAAAAATACAGCTACTAACACAATAAAACACAATAAAAAATATGATAACATAATAAAAAAATGAGAGTTATCTCACTTTGGAACCAAACTCTTCATGTTTACATTTTAGAATTTCAAGGACAGATGGTTCGTATTTTTCTATCTATTTCTTTTTTTTATTTCTTCCTCTTCTGTATCACTTTGCTGTATAACTGTGCACACCTTGTACCGCTGTATAACTAGAATAGTTCCATCATAAATGTCTGTTAGATATAGAGATTTTTAAAGTTTTTAAGTGGAGATTTTGATCTTTCCAGGTCAAAACTGAGAATAACATGAAACAGACAAACTACAAAGTGAGGTGCTAATATTATTATTACACTGATAACAACATCATTCTTGTCGACCAAATCAGGGCTGGAAATGGGGGAATGTAAAGGCAAGGAGTGCAGGGAGTGAATTTCCAGGGCAGATGGAGTTCCACATCAAAATGTAGAGGATTTCCATCTTTTATCCATGAAATAGACCAAATCTGGACCAAATCAAGAGCTCAAATGAACTTATATATATCTATATTATATATTTGATAACTTCATTGTGCATGACAATGACGGTTGGATCAGCTACAGAACATGGAAAATGACTTCCACAACAACCATTCAACAGACATTGAAAATGAATAATCTTCGAATAATCTCAGCACCACAATGAATGAGAAACTTGGATTTTATAAAGACCTAACAGGACAAGAGATAAAACAACAACACAAACTTTGTGTTAAAGGAGTCTGAGGGCAAATGAAGCAGAGCAGTAGCTCAGGAAACGTCATGTTTATCTTTATACTTTGTTCCTTTCTTACTGGAAACCAGACCTGTGATTTATCAAAAGCCAGTGTAGAATTAAACAGATTTGTCAAAGCACACAAAAGCACCAGAGCTCTGGCAGGCCAGGCACTTTCCACATTATCCAGGTAATGTGTTCATTTACTGACACAATGATCAAATGTACAACAGTACTGAACCTTCTCAACTGTCGTGCTGTAAAGTAGCAGAGCAGGACATCCCTGGTAAAACTCAATAAATGAACAGATTCATCAAAGCACAGAATCATCAACACTTAACCACATCCTCCCACACACACACACACACACACACACACACACGCACCCACACACACGCACGCACAGCACAGGCACGCACGCACGCACGCGCACGCACGCACACACACACACGTTGGGTTTCCATGTTTTATGGGGACATTCCATAGATGCAATGGTTTTTATACTGTACAAACTGTATATCATATTCCCTAACCCTAAAAGTCACACACAACTGTCTGCTCTTTTAGATTTTCAAAAAAGTTAATTCTGTATGATTTATAAGCTTGTTTCCTCATGGGGACAAAAAAATGTCCCCACAAGGACAAGGATTTTGGATATTGCCATCTTTGTGGGGACATTTTGTCCCCATACCCATAGGGTTTACCGTTCCCACACATGTCTGGTTTATTACACGCACGCGCACGCACGCACGCACGCACGCACACACACACGCACACACACACAAGGTACCTTGGCACTGGAAGCCTTGTTTTCCAAAACCCCTGCAGAGTTGCATTAGACAGAGAAAGACAGCAAAATAGTGTATTAGTGAAAAAGACACAAAACATCATTTGATGATATTCAATCCTTTAAAACAACACAATCTCAACATGGGAAAAAAAGAGATTCTTTCATTTTGAAAACTGAATTATGTAAAATAAACAGGCAGAAATACAGTTTCACCCTAATGATGCTAAAAGGTCGAAACGTATTAAAAAAGGCATCAAAAGGGATTTAAACATTAAAATGCCCTGAAAAATATCAAACACCCTTTCAGCAAATACATATTTAGATTAATGATGACATCAGTTGAAGTCATGAAATTATCATCTAAAGGTGATTTTGCGGCTCAGAATTATCGTCAGTATGATCTGTAAGAGACATGGGCTATTTTCTTTATTCTAATATTGTTGTTACCGTAAATTCAACACATTGAACAAATAAAAGAGATTTAATAAAGAGAATTAAATTCATTTCATTTCACTTTTTTTATTAGGCTATTGTCCGGCAACAATGTCCTAATATTATGTCAACATTACACCATGTCGGAATACTATTTAAAAATATATCTAAAAAGAATTACTATAACAAATTTAATAAAAAAACGTTTGCAATATTATTTGTATTCATGACTAAATAAAAAAACTGATATAGAGTTTGTATGTATCTCATTTTATAAGACTAGTTGAGGACAGTTAGTGACAGTAAGTGTTCTTTGTGAAAGTTTCTCACCAGATGAAGTCGGTGCAGTGGCTGCAGAATGTGGGCTGCTTGAAGAATCGCGCAGTAAATTTGTGGTTTTTCACCTCGTGCACATTCTTCTGTCGCAGAGCTCCCTTCCGCGCGAATCGAATCACTCCGGCAGAAGAGTCATCGATCTGTATCAGATGATCGGCCATCGCGCCGCTATTCCTCAGGTGTGTGTCTCCTGCGCTGCTAGACGCGTCTACTGCTGGACGCGTTCACATGCGTCTCTCCTATTTACAGCGAGCCTCTCTCACTCGCTTTGACGTCACGCTCCATCGTTTACAACTTACACGGGTGGACAGCACCATCGCGTGGAGAAATGAGAATACCCCTGAAATTTTTGTTCCAAATGCGAAACGTCAAAGGGATCGTTCAAAAATGTAAATTCTGTCTTCATTTACTCACCCCCGAGTTGTTCCAAATCTGTATAAATGTTTTAATAAAATATTTTACTGCCATAGTAGGGAAAGTAAATACTATGGGAGTCAATAGGGGATGAGACCTGTTTGGTTACTGACACTCTTCCAATTATCCTTTGTGTTTTGCAGAACAAAGAAATTGATACAGATTATCATTTGGAACAACTCGAGGGTGAGCAAATGATCACAGAATAAAGTGACATTACTGTGACATCATTGACTGCCATAGCAGGAAAAGTATTGCTGTTTTAGGCAAGACAATTGCATTAGTAATTATTGGATTATTGAATATATTTAGAATTAATTATTGAAGATTGTCACAGTTATCTAGTTTAAGGCGATAAAGTGAACTTTTATGTAGCTTTTGACTTATGTTGTTTAATAATTGTAAAGTTAACATAACATTTAATATAAAAGTTACCTAAAAACTTGTTTTTTACATAAAATACAGGAGAATACTGAATACATAGCCATCAACTGTACACAAAAACGCCTTTTAGAATTTGCCCAATACATTGTTGCTAGGAAACGGAAACGCTTGTGTGAAACTGAGTGAAGTCAAACTATATTAGTTCACTTTAGCTATTGACATAAGAGTCGTCAGACGCACTTCAAATGTTCAAATGAAAAGCAACCAGGTGTTATATTTTGTATGGCAGGTATGTAGTTAACATGTTAGAAATATTATAGATTTTTAATAAATAACCAATAATATACTGATAAACATAAAAACAAAATCTTATTCTGAAACAGCAACAGAATTTAAGGTAAAGTGCAAATTATCAAACTATTGTTTAGGCAAAAATGTCGTTTACATGTATACAAATATAACGCGTGACAACTTGGCATGTATGAACCATTTAACCTTTTTGGTTAAAATCGTTTTAACTTGTATCACATATAAAATCATAACTTTCACATTCGTATTACGAAAGCATTGGCGCTCATCTGGGTGACGGACTTTTATTTTAAAAAATCCACTGTCGTATTATACATGACTTCACAGTATGTTGATTTGAAAACGTTAGGGAGCTTAAAGTGGCAACAAGTGAAAGGAGCAAACAATCTCAGCTTCAGACAACAACAATTTATTATTCATAAATTATCTTAACTATAGTGCTCAGTAAGTAATTATTTTAGACAGATGCTATTACATGTGTGCCGTAAATAAACCCATCGTGCTAAAAACTTAAGGAGTGTTTCACAAAATCTGTGAATGATTTCTGCTAACGTTACCTGGTGAGCTAACAAACAGATAAAATAACAATAGTATTTAAATAGTAAGAAATTAACGTTAACCACGGAACTTAATAGTTATTTATTTATACGATCAATTCGTAGCTTGTCACTATGTTGCAGGCTGTGTTAAATGTGCGTGTTATAATCATCATTAAATACAGAAGAATTACATTCATATTCTAATTAAAGACGACGTCTATTTTTTAGGGGCATCATGAATGATAAAGATGACTCTTCAGGGACTCTGGACTCGGAGTTTGATCATTACCTTGTTGATATGAAGCCATATGTACTCAAACTGCAACACAAGACGGGTGTGTGTGTTTATATATACGATCTGCCACTATAGAGTTTACATCAAGTCAGCATTATTTATACAATACAGATAGTTTCAAAGCAGCTTCACAGTAATAAGCAGCAAAGTATTTTCTTCAGTCCTGCGATAAGTAGGTATATAAGTATAAAAATCAAGAGTTATTATAGTTTTGTTTTCAGTTTTATTGTAGTGTTAATATTATTTTGAATGAGCTTTTATTTATATATTTTTAGTTTTCATGTTAATTTAAGTTTAATTTTTAGCTATGTTGATGTGTGCTTTTAACATTTTATTATTTAATTTTTTGCTACTAAATAAGTTTAATTAAATTCAAGTTGAATAATTTCCATTGAAGTTAATAGAAATGTTTTCATAGTTTTGCTTTAGTTTTAGTAAACTATAATAACTTGATGGAAAACTATTACAAAACACACATTACCCATCAGAGCGCCAGCGATGTGCTCTGTGGATTAAGAAGCTTTGTGACCCTGTGGCCTGTGGCTCTGGACTGACCGGAAGGAAAAACCGGAACATGTATGGCTGCCTCCTTCTGCGCATGTTGAGAAAAGGAGTTTTGGAAGGCCCCTTCGCACAAAAACCTGAACCTGGCAGCCTTAAGACTCTGCCCACATACATGGTAAATCTTGTGTAGAACTGTCTCTGTAGCTTTAATCGTTAAATTGACTGGCCTTTTCATTTTCAGTCAATACTTCACCTGCTGAAACAGGAACACAATACTATAAATCAGTCCTTTTGGTTTTGAGAACTAAAATCAGTGTTGATCATTCAGTGTTTTTTCATTTTTATAGTCCATCTACTTTGATGAGCCATTGGTAAATTGGTCACTAGATCAGAGCTCTGCAGCACTGCCCGACTGGGTGTCTGGTGAGTTGGGTCAGGCAGAGAAAACGTGGTCCACCTCCCCACTCTCAAACGCACAAAGGTAGGACTCTGGAGCCACTCTTGTATTATTTAGATGTGATATAAATTTATGTAAAATGATAGTCATGGATGATTTATTAATTTCCAAGTGAAAAAATAAAATAAAAACTAAATAAAATTTTTGGTTAAAAAATATGTGGTGGTATTATGATGTACAAAAACTGTTCCATGTTTTATGGGGACTTTCAGCTAGATACCTCCTAGCATTGGGACAGTTTATCTTCGGTGTAGAGTTCAAACCTTTTTTTCCCTTTTGGGGGGCACTTCTGTATGTGACATATTTTGATTAATGCCAGTGAGTGCAAAAGTTCACTTTGCTTTTCTTCATATTTGTTGATGTACCTTGAAACGGATAGCCTGAAGTGCTTCTCCCTTTTAGTTGTCGATGTATGGCGAAGTGTTTGAATAATTAGGCTCACATTGTTGTTTGTAATCCTATGTCCATCCTGAAGCGAAACGCCATTCTTCTCTATGGCGCCAGATGTAACATAGCTGGCAGAGATTTTAGGGGAAGGACATCATCGCTCTGTGTGCATACTCCATTGAGGTGGATGATGACACCACCTCGGTTCTTTGCAGAGCCGCTTGATAGTTGATTCATCAACATCTGAACTGTGATTCGAACTGAATACTCAAATTATTGTCAAGTGTATTGTAAAAAAAAAAAGAAATGCCACCTAATAGTAATTAAGTAATAAATTAATTTGTATAGAGGGAGGTAAAAATGACAATTTTCACTCTAAATTTGGAGCCATATTAACTCAACTCAACTCTATTTATATAGCGCTTTTAACAATTTTCATTGTTACAAAGCAGCTGTACATGAGACATATTGACTATAAGCAAAACAATTAAAGTTGTACCTGTAAAAACAAGAAAAAGGTGAAAACACAGAAGACAGACATACCCACATACAAATCACTCCACACACACAATATGCACACGTACTAACAAACATAGACACGCACATATGGATGCGCACGCACGCACACACATACACAAACAAGTATGCACACACAGTGAGAGCAAACATTTAAGATAAAGGAGAGAGAAGCACAGGTCAAATATAACAGACTATAAATTCCTATATGCAATATTAATTAAGTAAAACTTCAAAATTCTAAAGCAGCCCCCCGGCCAGGCAAAATGTGCAAAAGAACAGTATGCAAATGGTGGCGAGGAACCCAAAACTCTAATCGAGAAAAAAAACCTCAGGAGAACCCAGGCCCAACCAGGGGATTCCAGTTCCCCTCTGGCAAAAGCTGCTGCCTCTGCACAAACTCCACAGTGCTTGCACAACAAGGCTAAATAAAAATAAATAAACTTACTAATAAGGTAAATTATAGTTTTAAGATTATCATTAATAATCTAATAGCATTTGAAATTTTGTGGTGAAGACGTGTCAAGTGACCGCGTCCTTCTTTATGCAGCTCTATCATCTCAGCTTTTGTCAGGTGCCGTTTCCCATTCTCCGCTCTACCATCAGGTCTGGGCATGAACTGCATCCTGCTCGCTGTGGTAACCTTGGAACAATGAGACAAGACTGGCTGAGAGTAGAGTACTGTTCTGCACTCTTTGATGCAACAAGTACATCAGTTGTGTTTTTGGTTCCGGTTGATATAACTAATGCAGCCTAAACCCTCAGATGATTTATATTATGGAAGTGTAGTGTATGCAAGATTAAAAAGATGCGTCTTTAGTCTAGATTTAAACTGACAGAGTGTGTCTGCCTCCCGGACAGTGCAGGGAAGACTATTCCAAATTTTAGGCGCTAGATAGGAAAAGGATCTACATGCACTTGATTTTGAAATTCTATGTATTACCAACTGACAGGACGCGTGAGAGCATAATGCACGTGAAGGACTGTAATACAAGAGGAGTTCACTCAAGTACTGAGGAGCTAAACTATGTAGGGCTTTATAGGTAATAAGCAAGATTTTAAAGTTAACGCGATGCTTAGAGGGGGTAAATGACATGGGAAATATGCCAGCATCATAATTTTATTTTTACACAGAGGTCGGCATATGTGTTTGTAAATCTGTTCATTTTAGCAATTCTTGATGCATTTTATGCCAATGGTGACAGCTCAAAAATGAAGAAAGGGCATTTTCTGTATTCATTTAACAAATTTTGCATGCCTGTAACTCTAGAACCGTTAGAAAATACCTTAGGCCCAATCCCAATTCTACCCCTTACCCCTACACTTTCTCCTACCCCTCCATTTGGCGTGTTCACGTGAAGGGGTAGGGGTGTCTCAATTCTCTTTTGGTTGGAGGGGTAGGGGTAAGGGGAAGGGGAAGGGCCAGATAGCCCTTCAAAGAAGTTTTTTCGGGACCTCACTTCAAACGAATTTCCAACATGGCTGCTCACTCGAGCAAGCAGACCCAAATGTAAATAATTTTTGCCATTAATAAGGATTTTTATGACAATTTTTCATTTTATGTATGTTACATTCAATCTTGTGTTTGTATTTACGGTGATGTTCTTTTAACGTTTGCAAAAAAAATCGCTAAGGTTTGCTAGCGGACAGCACTGATTGCACGATATTAGAAAATATATTTTTATGTCATATACCCGGTGCATCGGTGCATGTCCTCTGACGTAACGTTAGGAGCTAGCAACGACGTATGATGACGTATACTAGTGTAGTAGTGGTGTCCCATTTCTTAGCAGAACATTTGTAACCCTTCCCCTTGCCACTTTGTTTCAAGGGGCAAGTGGAAGGGGCGAGTGGTAGGCGAAGGGGTAGAAAATAGAATTGGGATTGGGCCGTATGTTCTTTTAGATTCTTACTTGACCAACTTGTCTTTTGGGAACTACATTTTTAAGGCCCTGTATTACTCAGTACTAGAGATATGAGGATCTAAATGTGGCTTCATGAGAAAACTGTTAAAATGGACACATTTTCAGTCGTCAAAAAATAAATGTTCTTCATTTCTTTTAAAGAGGAATGTCTGAAGAAAAAAATGTTGAAATCTTTTTCCTCCTTTGCAAACAACTGCACTAAACATAACCATTTCAGTGTTCTTTTGGCACTGAGTTACTGTTAAAAATGATCGGGTTAAAAGGCACCTTAAAGGCACTTTTAGTACTTAATGAAGTAATTGTTCATGTACTCTAAAGTTTCTTTGAAACGGTTTTGTATTGGTATAAAGCACTATCAAAAGGTGACGTGACATGTCAAGGCCTATTCAGTTAAAAAAAAAATTCAGTTAACTTTTATTAGGTTGAAACAAACCATGGACCCGTTTACACATAGTTGGCAAGTTTGGCCGATATAAGGATGTAATATTTGGCACCAACAAATCAAATTGAGTTTCAGAAGTAGTGCTGTTATTGGTCTCGGATTAGGATGTAAAAGTTTTGGTGTGAGGATGTTGTTTTGTCTTGTCGTGTCGTTTAAAATGTGAAAAATGTGAATAGCAATGTTATTTAATTTGTACATGCTCCCTCTTGGAACGATTTTTAGGAAACATGGTGTTTCCTTTCATTGTTACGCAGATGATACCCAAATGTATCTCCCCCTGGAATCAAATAACAAGGGTTTGGATGCCCTGTGGGCTTGTTTAGCTGAAGTTAAAACCTGGATGTCCCTAAATCATCTACACCTTAATGAAGGTAAAACTGAAATTATTGTTTTCAATTCATCAGATATCGCTGGCTCCCCTGGCTTAAACCTTGGTAATCTGTCCTCAAATGTGAAACCAGTAGTGAAGAACTTGGGGGTCTATTTCGGTAGTGCTCTCAAATTTGAAAAAGAGATTAGTACTGTAATTAAAACCAGTTTTTTCCATCTGAGAATCTTAGCGAAAGTGAAACCATTTCTTTCCTATAAGGATTTGGAAAGGGTAATTCATGCATTTATTTCAACAAGGCTTGATTACTGCAACTCCCTCTATATTGGCATTAATCAAGCTTCTTTAAATCGTCTTCAAATGGTTCAAAATGCTGCCGCGAGGCTCCTTACTGGGGTATGTAAGCGAGAACATATTACTCCGGTATTAATTTCTTTGCACTGGCTCCCAATTCGTTACAGAATTGATTTTAAAGAAAATCAATAAAAAAATAAAAAAATTTGCTGTTGGTTTTTAAAGCTTTGCATGGATTAGCTCCTGTGTATCTTTCCGATTTATTATTTGCAGAGTAAAAAGAAAAAGTGCCTCAAATATCCTGTTGTGTACTCAAAGAACCTTAAACTGTATTTTAAGTGCTCCAAAGCTCTTTTTCTCAATAAAAGGGTTATGGTGGAACCATCTATAGTCTTTGTGGTTCTTCCAGGAACCTAGAAGATTCTTGAATAACCCCATATTCAGTTGTGAAGTTCTAGAGTCACCTTTTCACTACACTGGGACCTCAAAGTGCTTTGCGGGTTATTGAAGGAACTCAAATTCTAAAAAATGGTTCTTGTAAGATCTGTAAACTTGTAAGTGGTTCCTGGAGAATCTCTCTTGTACAAGACATGAGGAACCCCAAAAAATTCTGCATGAAATAGGGATTTTTAGTGTCTGATCATTTTGATGTTTTATGAGAATAAGAATAGTCCAAAGTTTGGTTTTTAGCCCCTGCTAAGTGAACACACATTTTAAAATCATGCACATGATTAGAAAAGGCTAAATGTTATTTAGAAAAATTTCAGCAAGCTTTTTGATTATTTTATATTTCTTACTATTTGTATTATATGATTAATTATATTAATATATTATAAATAAACATTTTTATTCTATTAGTAGATCCTAAGTCACTGAAATCTTTTGACAATGTAAACGTTGTTGTGCTTTCCATCCAAACAAACTTCAGCTGCTCTGTGTTTATTGTGCAGTCTCGCCCTCCACAGTACTGTGGCGCTGTTGGCCCAATGTCGCAGCGTCAATGCATGTGCTATGTGCCATGTGGCGCTTTCGTTAGTATGTGTGTTTAACTTTTTCCAGCTCTGCGCAGACCGATCACCTTATGACAAAAAACATACGGACTTAGAATAACATCTCTAAAGCATACAGAGCAGTCAGTTCACAAATAGCTCTCACTGTGCTTTGATGTCGCCGATCCGTCTGCGATCAAACATCAGTGGCACGAGTGTTCACCGGTGTTGTTCCGCTCGCGCGACAGGCGGGAATTCAAAATAACGGATTGCAACAACCTCTCGACTGTCCCATTGGATGTAAGTAAAGTCAAAATATATAAATAACTTAAATATACTAACTATATACTATTTATATAAATGTATACTCTGACACGTCTAATTGTATGGCCGCTTTTTGGCTGTTTAAACCATTTATTTACACAGTGTAGGCAGCGCATGTTTTAGCCGAGATGCTAACGAATATAAGTTAAGATGAAGCTTGTGGGGCTAACGTTAAATGGATAACGTTAATGTTAAATGACAAACAATGACTTTTAGCCACTTTTAGCTATTATGTTCACTTTTAGTGAATGTATAGCTCTTTTTTAACTTATTGATGTTTTTGTTGAATGGTTTTCCCACCCATGTTACATAAATTGTCTGTAATTAAATATTTTTATCATTCAGTTCTGTTTTTATCCTTTTAACTCAGAATTTTCAGTATTTTCCAGTTGAGCAGCAAAAAAAATGTAAGTATTATATTTATTATGATATATTCATTATTATGTTATTTGTTATATTTGCACATGTAAAAATACTCATTGACAATGGAAAATCTGAATAAAGTGGATTATTACAGTTGTTGCTATAAATAGCCTATTGCACTCCTTAACCATAGACCAAAACAGTGACTTCCAGGCATTGTAATATTTTGTTTATTGTTACATTTGTAAACCAATAGCAATTTGTGATGTGCTAAATGATTAAATTTAATGTTTTATGAGACGTTATCTAAATCCCTCTTTTTGGTCTCCATGTCTTATTCGCAGGGGCAACCAAGGCCAACAGACCCAGCCCCCCCTGATGCTCATCCTTGCACTGCCTGGGACACCTAAGGCCAACAGGCGCAGCTCCTGTTCTCTTTTTGCCATAAATACATATCTACTTTAGCAATGCAAAATTGTGAAATGTACTATAGAAATAATTTTTACTTTGACTACATGGATCCTCACACCACCTGGTAATAGCAGGAAACCCATTTGGAGAGAACAGCATTGTTTCTCGAGCTCGCAAGGATTTGCTATTTGGCAAATTACAACTTTACCATGGGTGTAGGCCTTACTACGAGAGACTACTTTTTTGCTGGACTTTTTTACAATTGTACATTTGTACAAAGTACCTGAAATATTTCTGTATGTACAGTATATTTAAAATTAAGGCAAATTATTTGGTTAGTTTTGTTAAGATAAAGACTTTTAATTTATAACAATATCACCAACACAATATTAATTATACTGTACATGTGATTTCATGAATTTAGAAAGGTAATGTTCAATATTGACCATTCTGTAAATATTTATTCAATGTAAATTGTTGTTTATCAATAAACTGTTGTATTTGATTTAGTATTTCTGCTTATTAAAATATTGTGAATAGCAAATATAAACTGTGAAATGGTGCCTTGAAGCACCCAAGATGGTTCCAGACCATTTTAATAAAAGGGATCCCCAAGAAGCCTTGAGGGGTTCCTCAGAGAATCGCCCTTCATTAAGCGGTGCCTTGAGTTTCCCCTGAGGGTTCCGCTGGTGTGGCAATGTGAAGAACCCCAAATGGTTCCTCGAAGTACCTTTAATTTTTACAGTGTGGTCTCAATCCTGAGCGGTCTCTTAGGTCTGCAAACCAGAGACTTTTGAACATTCCCCGTGCTAAACGGAAATTGAGAGGCGATCGAGCATTAGTTGTTGCAGCTCCAAAACTCTGGAACAGTCTACCGGTCACTGTCAGAACCTCCTCCACAGTAAAGGAGTTCACAACTAAACTCAAAACTTACCTTTTTACTTTGGCTTTTAACTGTATTTAAATGGTTTTACCGGGGTCTGATGTGTGTTGTGATGTGCGCTGGGATCTATGTTGTTGTATCTACTCTTTTTTTATTATTATTATTTTCTTTTCTGATTGTCAAGCACTTTGGTCAACAATTGTTGTTTTTATTGGTGCTATATAAATAAAGATGAGTTGAGTTGAGTTGAGTTGAGCATTCAGCAACACAAAATGAACCCAGGAAAGACATATGTTTTTGTTTAGTCACATGAGCGAGCGCTTTACAATACCAGACCTGTGTTGTGCTGCAATTTCAGGTCCTGATTCAAAGAGCCCATTGACCCTTCACAGCAGAAGATTAAACTGGTTCCTCTGAAATTAGAGCTGTCCCATTTTGAACGCTCAGCAGATAGAGGAAGTGCATCTGTGTGAAAGCCTTGATTTGTGTGTTCAGTGCTTGATTTAGAGGAGACTATTAAAGGCATTTAGATCACAGACTGAAGTTCGGCCGGAGAAAATTACAGCCGTGTCTTTAATGTGTCGCTTACATTTAGATCAGATGAAAGAGTTGAGCTCTTGAGTTCTACTCTGATGTTCCTCTGTGAGTCAGTCAGCTGATGGTACAGCACTTTTCCAGCTTTCATGGTTGAAAACAAATATCTGTTATTAAACCTCGTTTAAGATTTTAACACATTCTTTAGGAATGATAATGACTTGGATTACTTGGCTAAAGAAATGAGAGATATTTTTTACTATAGTACTACGTCTCTTCTCTTCTTCTCTTTCTTCTCTTATTGATATCAAAGGGTCATGAAGCCGTTCAACACTTCTGAGATGTTAACAGATATATACAGGGTTGCATATCACTGAACATTTTTAGGACCCATTTCATCTTCTCAAAAAGCAATGTCTCGAAATGTGAGGTAAAGTAATGAAAGTACTAAGTAATGTAAAGACTGTGATTTACAGACAGTTTTGTGTTTGTCCACCTGATGGCGATCTTTACCTGAGCTTTTGGCGAAATGAATGTGAGTTCAGACTTCCACATGTCCTAGATGGAGGAGGCTTAAACAAGCATGACTCTGAACTTCTGACACTTGACACTTTGTTGTGCACAACTTGTCCTTAACAGAACTTGGAGCAGTGAGACACATCCACTTGTGTATTTAGTGTTGCTCTCATGTCTTTGGGAAAGCTTTAGTGTAGTGTAGTGCAGTGGTTCTCAAACTTTTTTGTTGTAAGGCCCCCTTTGTGTTAAGTGCATCGCTTTGCGGCCCCTGTATAAAGATGTATAATCTTAAACTTAGAATTTTAATTAAACCAAAAACATATTCAGTTATACAATGCTGGATCCTCAATTCTTTTGGTTGGTGGTGTCATTTTTCTGATGTTTGATTGCATAAAATCTATGATAAATTTCTATATTTCATAAAATGACACAAAATCCCTGGATCCATCTTGGGGCCCCCATTTTGAGAACCACTGGTGTAGTGGATGATCATTATTAGTTTTTGTGACGAGGGAGACGTGAGGAGAGCCGTGGGAGGAGCAAGCGAGGCCGGTGATGCGATTGATTATGAGCGTCAGTTGGGCGCCACCGGCCTCGTATCTCCCACGGAGGAGATCGGAAGCATAAAAGGCAGTGCGGCAGGAGCATACGGCGAGAGAGGACCGGGCCCGGACAGTTAAGTTTTGTTTACGTTCGTGTGGCCGGCAGTTGTCCGTGAGGGGCTGCCGGCCTGTTTTTACTGCTGTTTATTGTTTATTTATTTTTTATTAAAGTGTTTAAATGTTTGCCGGTTCCTGCCTCCTTCCTTCCCGTTTTATTGAGTTTATCACAGCTTTATTACAGGAAAGGCAAAAAATAGTAAATCACTTTATTAATATTATAATTTATAATTCTTTGTTTTAATTTAGATGCCCAATTACAGTCAATAACAAAAGAGATTGTGGAATAGTAAATAAAAACAATGCTAGCAATAATGTAAGCTGTTAACAAGGCCAAAGCAGGCCATACAAAATATGACGCTTTATTTACATAAAACACACTTGCTTAAATCTGTCCAGCTAATTCAGTCACCCAGTGTTAATTCTATTCTTAATTTCTTTATTTTTGTTTTCTATATAAGTAGTAATACTGTTAAAATCCAACTCTACAAGTATGACACCATGACATTGGGTGTAAGGGCTAAAGACCCGGCCCTTAAGTATACCCGGCCCTTAAGAGACATCAGATGTGTTTTTGAGTCATGTATGCAGTGAATGCATTAGCCAGGTGCTTGTGTTTCTAAGCGGAGAGCTTGTGGATGTGTCCCTGAGTCTGGAGCCGCCATCATCAGCTGAAGGTCAAGACACGAGGGACTTTAATCAGACTGCCGGGCCACAGCACCTCTACAATTGCCGTCCACCTCTTTGATCCCACACTCTCATCTGATTCAATTATCCCCATCCACCTGTTAACGGCCAGACGCCACTCACAATGACTGGCCCTCATCTGCCAGCTCAAAGGAAGACGAAGTGTGTGTGTGTGTGTGTGTGTGTGCGTGTGTGCGTGTGTGTGTGTGTGTGGTGCATGCATTTTCCAGCAGATTTATTGGCAATGTCGTTTTCAATCTGTTTTTTGATGTCGTTTGGAAACACAGGGATACATACTCTCCCCTTTTAACTACCCACTGATTAGAGTTAGCAATTTCGTAGTTCATCCCAAATCACATGGCAGTGGATTATTTATTTTAGCAGTGAATGTTTTAGTTGTGTAAAAATAAATACACAAGAATGCGTTCCTTGTGACTGTGTGTTTCACAAACTGTGGATTGTAGCGAAATGCTTAAATTGTATATACAGTATCTACATCTAAAGAATTTGCCATCAGCACTAAATATGTGTGTAGCTATTTATTTACTGCTGTTTGCACATAAGAGACCAAGTTTATGATGTAGTTTGTCTGTGATGTGGTTGCCACAATAATTTGGAATGATTGCAATATGAGTTAAGCAAGAGGTTTTGGAGATTTTAGTATTCTGAAAGTTTGCTGTAAAATTCTTCAGGATTTTGGGATTTATGTTATTATTAGTTACCAATATTAAAAGTTAAATAAAAAAATTGACGTTTTTTTTTCACTACAGTTTCTAAATCGCGGCACTAAGATGGCCCTTTGTTGTCTATTTTAAACTAGAGCTTATAACACGTGGAACGATAGCAAAATGAAAATAGAAAGAACAGAGCTGTATGTCTACTTAGATATTTGTTGAGAGTTTTATATTCAGTAGTCATCTCTCCCTTCGTTTTTTCATGACTCTGGATTAGTTTAATTAGTAGAGATACAGTATGTGTTAAGCATTCGTAATTAGCTCAAGAACACGTTCTTAATTTGCCCATAAAACAAATGTGTCACGCTTGTCCAAATCAGTGACATCTAACTTTTGAAGTTCTCATCGGTGGCCTCAGCATAGCTGATCAAACTGGAATAATCTGGGAATAAAGTGGGATCATGAATAGCAGTGAACTGGAAGCAATGTATAAGAAATGAGTCCAGCGTCTGTATATCAGGTCTGCAGTTGCTTTATAGAAACGAGTGCCAGGAATCATGAACCATATATCCAGCTGGGTAAAATATGATGCAATTCATAATGTTTCCATTGCATGAGAGAAGCTTTTTTGCGTTATGGTTGTGAATGTGTTAAATGAGACCCAGACAACATGGAAAAAGACTGAAACATTGTACACGTTAGTTTTAAATGGGTTTGCATATGTCCATATGCCCTATGAATTACTAGTCGACTCATCTCAGGTTGTCAACAGCCAAGGTCTTAAAGGGATAGTTAATCCAAAAATGAAAATTCTATCATCATTTACTCACGCTCATGTAATACATACCTGTATAAAAAGAAAGATATTTGGAAGAATGTAAGAAATCTTCAGTTCCGGGACATCATTGACTACCATAATAGGAAGAATTAAATGGTAGTAAAAGGTGCCCGAGAACTCTTTGTTTTCCTAAATTCTTCAAAATATCTCATTATGCGTTCAACAGTACAAAAAAAATACAATATATGTTTTCCCTACTATGGTAGTGGATGATGTTCCAGAACTGACAATTGCTAACATTCTTCCAGATATCTTTCTCTGTGAAATTTATACAGGTTTGAAACAACCTGTTGGTGAGTAAATGATGACAGATTTTTCATTTTTGGATGAACTATCCCTTTAAGAGCAGGTTGGCCCTTATACCAACGATACATGAGAAAATGCAACTTAAACTTCAGTTCAAAAGTTAAATCAAATTGGTTTTACAAGTCGTTTCAATTTAAAGTGTACTTAACTGGTCAACTATAAAATGAAGTTGAAATTTGTTAAACTAGGTTTTTTAAGTGAGATGAAGTGCAACTAAAATGTACGACTGTTTGTTGTCTGGATATCGTCTTTAAATAAACTGTAGATCATGAAATCAGATTTCAGTCAGAAAGATACATTTTATAAGATCGCATTGCCAGCTGTGAGCACCAACACCCCATTATGTTTTCCAAATGTTTGAGACCTTTACATATGATCACATAATTTTAAAATAGTCATGAAAGTTAATAAATTATTTTAAGTTTATTTCTATAAATAACATTTGTTTAATAATTATGGTGGCATCTAAACATTGCATTAGTTAAAAATTGCTTTAAAATGTATTTTAGCTTGGGGAACCTTCAGTATCTAGTGCTTGGCTGCCTAAAGTCTTTTATCTTTCACAGGAAGAGAGGTTTGTTCTGTGAGAAATCTCCAGCCGGACTGTTGGCCTCCAGTCCTCTCAAACACATGGAGAAGAGCCATATCAAGAAGGTGAGAACTTAAAACTTATCCAAGATCAGGCCTCCCAGCTTGAACTTCCTTCACTAAAACATTCAAACCAGTTTCTCCTCAGGCCATGACCACCATAATTCAAAACTGTTGACTTTACAAGTAAAAGATCAGAGTTTTTTCTCCATTTTTTTTCGGTTTGGTTCAAATTCAGCAAGTCTTGTGTGAGTTCTGGTCATGTCCTAGTTTTTATCAGGTGTGGTTCATCCACACGGAGATGCGTTTAGCTGTATACGTAAAGATTTTGTATCGTTTGGGAGCCTTAAACTGCTGTTTTTGAAACCAGGTCCCAGAATGGATAAATCTGAAAACGCCACCCTTGCGTTTTCGTGTGTACAGCTGATCTGTATATTTTCTAAAACGGTGATGTCATCACCCCAGCGCGCAAAGTTTATGCGCGTGCTCCAAGTCGTCTTCTCCATTTTTTGTGTATCTCTGTGGCACATATTGATTAGGCATGTATACTACACCGTTTTGAGTCGGTTTCGGTGGTTTCGTGTGTAAGCTGATATTTCTTGAGACGACGCCGTGAAAAGGAAAAAAAAAGATCAGATTGGGAAAGCTCTGGCTTCGTGTGGATGTGGATCAGACACGTTCCTGTAATGTGATATGCTGGCTCCATGCTTACAGTATTTGAACAACATCATCTTCCAAAGATCCTAATAAGCCTCAACAACATCCATGCATCTCATTAAAATTGTCACATTTCCTTGCTTTCCTGGGGAGACAAAGCTGAATCTAAACGGCAAAGCCCTGGAAAGATTCAGTCGATATAAAGTTCTTAAATGCTGGAGGCCTTCTCAGAAAAGAGCAGTGCCTGACAACAAAGACGGGTCGATTCTTCATGTGACCTCTGCAGGAATTTACTGCATGTGAAGAGGGAAAGCGGAAATGATGTGGAACAGCCAAACATCTGGTGTGCCATGAGGAGAGAATGTCCAGTACCTCTCACTCTCTCCCACTCTTTCTCTCACATTCTCTCCATTATTTAGAAATTCGAATAAACGTACATTTAGATGCAGTAACTAGACACTAGAATGTTTTGTTAATGCAAGTTTTCTATATACACTGCAGGTCTGAATATCGGAACATTGAAGTGGTTTCACATAAACGTTAAGTTTGAAAAATAGCAGAAGGTGAAACAGAACATCTACTTGAGCTTCTGTCTGAATCGTGTTTTATGTACAGTAGTGGTTTTGACAATGACTAGGACCTTGGTAAAAACTAAAAATAATCATTTTTATTATTATTTAAAAAAATAATAATACAAAAAATGATGTGGAATTGTTGTGGATTTTGACATTGTGTGTGTTATGGCAATAATGTATGTGATGATAATGACATTTTTATTCTTCATAATACAATATACATGCTGTCGTTTGTCATCATGGGTTAAGTGTCTGTTGAATGGATTTTCCTGCTCTTGTCAAGTGGATTTTACAATCTGTTTAGTACAAACCCAGAGATGCATCAGTCAGTATTCCCAGTCTGGCTCCGTGTCCCTGGACACCGTCTCCTCTTTGTTCCTCACTGTCTCATTGTCCTCCAGGCGGAGACACTCAGCGGGCTGCCCATCTCCTCTGATGAGAGTGACTTTGAGACCCGCTTCAACAGCTGGAATCTCGGGGTATGGCTTTTCATGTTTTGCCCATGTGCTATTTAATGTCACAAACCTGACAGTTCTTTTTGAAAGCATTTTATGTGAGCAGAGCCAAGAAAGAATGGATTTGGAATGAACATTTTAATACTGATGTAAAACACAACTGTCTTTAATGAAACTTGCAACAAACCTTACTAACTCATTGTTTCACACAGTTTCATTACTGTAACATCTTTTTTTTGAGCCACCTCAATTAAACTTTTCCACAAAGTTCAGTTCTACTGTACTTGCATCTCGTAAGTGATGTTGCACAATTTATTCTTGTTGACAGTGAGTTTCCCAGCAGAGTTTGAGATTTTTGTTGTTGATATAGTGAGCCCTAGCTTCAAAAAAAAAATGGATTGCATTGTTTGTAGTTGATGACTACACCATATGGGAGGAAACATTTGCTGCAGCGATTGCTCAACATGTTGGCATGCGCACTTCTTGAGATCAAAGCATTTGAGGCTTTATAGAACTGTGTTGGCCTCCAGATTTTCTCAATAGCCACGTTTGATTCCCCGCCGATTGCGAAACCGCCTGGCTGCTTGTTCCATCACAAAGTTTACTGAGGAAAAACAAGAGTCTGAACTCTACTCATATCAGAGAGTGGGGTGTTGAGATAAGCGGGCTTGTGGGCCTGCTCTGTTGGTGCTGCATCAGGTGTGCACGTGAAACTGCTGCGATAACACGCCTGCCATGCTCAAGCCTCAAAGCCACATCAAATGCCAAGCCACTTTACCATACACTTACAGTATAAATATGTGATTGACAACCAACTTCTCAACATAATGATAAAATGAGTCATTTTACATGCCACAGTGTGGGAATTTGAGCCATTATTTGATTTAAGAGCAAAACAACGCATTTCTATAAACCCCTTTCACACCAAATGTGAAGATTCACATTGATAACATTTTCCTCTTGTGGAAACAAAAAAATAAGATGAAAGCGTTTGGGTCATGTGTTAGAATTGTGCATGCCAGACAGAGCTGTGAACATTGTTTACAGTTAAAGTCCCTGTGAGCCGGAAGTTGTGATCGTTTTTACTTCTGTATTTTGACGCATTTCCAAGTGAAAGGGAATTTTGAATGAGAAAAATAGTGGCTTTCGCCTATCTCTGTGATTCGATTTGATGTATAAAACAACCGTTGCGTTTTGAAATGGAACTGGCAGCAGACTGACAGTTGAAGAGGAGGAGTTAACAAATGCTCCGCCCAAGCTGTCTAACATACTCCGCCCATAGCCGTCTAAGATGGATAGTCATTACAGGACGGAAGCTCATTTTCAGATTTTAACTGAAGATTATGAGGCCATACGATTTTTAAAAAGAAAATGGCCCACATTGATAAACTATTTACAATAAACGCTGCAATATTTTATGAAAAAATAGGCATTGTCATTTTTTATTTCACTGGGACTTTAATAGTTAAGCGAAAAAGTTACAGTATTTCTGCACAACGTGGATCAGCCTCTAAGAAATAATGTTCTAATGTTGGAATCCAGCATCGATTTATAACGTATTATGGGAGGCATGTCATATACCATCCTGCCATTTAGGGGGTGTATCAATTATAAACTGCCGATTCACAGCATCAATGTGTCATGAACGTGGGTGGTGAGGACAAGGACAGAGGTCCCAAGTGCAGACAGCGGGTAAGGGGTTAACAAGACAGACTTTAATTATAACTAAAAAATACAAAACAAAGACCCACGTGGGGGAACATAACAAAACATAGCAACAAGGACAGGGACTAACTAGACTAGAAATAATAACAACACTTGACATAACCACAATAAACTAAACTAACTACAGAACAGTAACTCACCCACATGACACAAACAGAACACAACAGAACAATGAACCAGCACGAGACAGAAGACACAAGGGCATAATAAAGGGGAAAAATCAAGAGGGGACAGGTGCAGGACATGAACTAATTAACAAACAATAACGAGACGAAAGGGCGGGAACAGAGACGCCACACCGGAGAGTGGAAGACCATGAGGGACAAAACGTCACTCTCCACATAAAACAAGAGGTTCTATCATGGTTCTGCCACTAGGTCAAGAGAAGCAAGACAAGGTGGGGCAGAACCATGACACAATGTTAAAATGTGATTTTTTTGAAAAGCATTAATGATTTGTTTTAGTTAATAATCTACGTACATGTATGTGAATTAACTTGAATGAATCATGACTAACTATAGTAGGATAAAAGATTTGAAATTCTTAAAAAAATTAATGAGTTCTAACGCAGGTGATTACATCATTACTGTCCATCAATGCACAAAGTACATTGTTTGTTGAAATGAAAAACCTTGCCGAGTTGAAATGAAATTGAGTTGAATTTCATTGTGAATCTTTACACGTTTGTGAAAAAAGTTTTTGAAACAAATCGAAAACCTATTAATTTTTAATCCAATCAGTTTTCTTTCCACCTAAAGATTCACAACCCTCTTCCCATGATAAAGCTTGAGAAATATCTTCTACATTTCATTGTTTGTGTGCATCTGTCCTATACACACTCCCTTTGCTTGCTTGTGTTGCCATTAGACAAATTCACAGGAGGGAAAAAAGCATTTTTATGCAGAAAGGGAAATGGCCTCAGTGCACACAATGCCTCAAAGCCAGTTTAGGGAAGAGAGTGTGTGTTTAAGTGGCTCTCTATGAAGCCGTTCCACATTGTTTATGACAAAGGAAAGGAGGTCAGAGGCGGACGGGAGGTGTTTGGGACTTACCAAGAGAGAGTCATGTTGTATTGTTATGTTTTTGCAGATTGAAAACCCCCGGTACCTGCGTGAGAACCCTGTTCCTCTATCTCCAGTAAGTGCTAAGAGTCTCCAGTGGCACAGCCAGAAAGATTGTTGCCATTGAGCTCCACAAGTTCGGGTTAATGAGTCATTTTAATGAGAGCCGTTCCTCAATTAAAAAAACAATGATCAAATATTCATTAATAAAATCATTTGATTCTCTTTTTTGTTTATAGATTTACAACAAGTCAAGCAGAAACAGCAAACTTTGTGAAAAGGTTGGCCCAGTGAAAGTTGACAAAGAGGTGGGCACTCTTATCTTCTCCCATAATGCTTGTGATGTGCTGTAAATGCTGATAGCAGGTTGCCTTGTGTCCAGCCCAGTACCTTTAAAAGAAAACTTCACCCACAACATGATTTACACATGATTTTGTTTCTTCTGTCAAACGCAGGAGGCATTTTGAAGAATAGCTGTACCGCTGTTTTCCATACAATTACTGTAGACAAATAACACATTTGTCTGGCCTGCTGTGCCTTAAAGGGTTCATCTTAAAATGAAAATCCAGTCAATATTTATTCACAATAATCTAGGTTCTAGTTGTCTAAAGTGATAGTTCACCCAAAAATGAAAATTCTGTAATAATTTACTCACCCTCATGTCATTTAAAACCTGTATGACTTTCTTTCTTCTGCAGAACACAAAAGAAGATATTTTGAAGAATGTTGGTAACTGGCCCCCTTCACTTGCATTGGTTTTGTTTCCATACAATAGAAGTCAATGGGTGCCACAGCTGTTCAGTCACCGACTTTGTTCAATATAGCTTCTTTTGTTTTCTGCAGAGGAAAGAAAGTCATAAAGGTTTGAAATGACAAGAGGGTGAATAAATGATGACAGAACTACACTATCAGTTAAGTTGTCTGTCATTAGTAGAACACAAAAGTAGACTGGTCCTGCTAGCTCTTGTCCATTCAACAACAGTGAATGGTGTCCAGTTTATAAAAATTGGATGCAACTTATTGTAAGTGTTCTGACAATATATGATGCAGTAGGGTTTGGTGACGAGCAAACGAAATTGTCATTTATTTGGACAAAATCTGGTTCTCGACCTCGGCTTAAATGAAGTCACGCATAAGCAGCTTAAATCAAATATCAAAAATTGGTTGTTGTGTGTCATGAAGAAAAAACTGATGTGCCATCATTTAAAAAATGTCTCAATTTAAGCTAAATGAACGAAAGGCCATCATGGGCCGTCATGGAGACAAGGAAGTTTTGAGTGAACAAACCATTTAACCAGCTGTGGCTCTCTCATATGCCAATGTCTGCAACGTGCTGAGGTTTGCTTTGTTTTTCTACACATTTGAAGTAAATGCATCATGATGGCTGGTTGCTTTTAATAAACTTGAGAAAAGGAGGTTAGATGACAGCTTCACACACAGCCTCTCTGAGTTTCAGTTGTTTAGGGACTCCGTGTTCTCGCTAGATTCTTTAAACCCTGGTTGTGATGACAGCTTCTTCTCTGTATGTGGGCATAAGCTGAAAATCCCATAGAACGGCTCCTCTTTGATGTCATTTCTCTGGTATTGTTGAATATAGCGAGCGTGACCTGCTGGCGTGATCAAGCTTCCTCTGGGAAGAGCTGTGCTCATTTAGGTCAACTTCAGTCCCACAACATCTTAACCAAAAAAACAACCATTTCATAAACAGCTCGTTTCTTGTTTTGGGTTTGAAAGAGAAAGCCGCCACACTAACTCCTACACTTTTGAACCACAGCGATGCAGAGATTAGCAGAAATATTGGTTTACCGTAAGAGTATAAATCGTGCTGTCGTTTTGATGTGGAGTATGGGAATGAATAACAGGTGGCCGACATTGGCAGGCCCAGAGGTCCACTTGAGTTAACGTCGAGGCCGGGGAATCGTTCCCAGGTAACATGGTGAAAAGGGAGTCAAGCGTTCCTCAGGAGCCGCTGGTCTTTCATGAAGAGAAATGGTGCGTGAGCTGCCCTTTACTGTGAAACAGAGGTCTGAGGAAAATAATGCTCATACGCTTTTCCTGTTGTTGTTAAGAGTCTGTTGTGAAACACTGAGTTTGTGTTTCCTGCCAAACTACTCTTACTTTTTAAGTAGCATTGATGAACAAGGGAATTGGGAACATGTCGCAGTGGCTGTGTTATTGCGGTGAACTCGTGGTATGGTGATGATCATGATTTTATAGGGGTCAACGCCCACAACATACAGTACCGTGCCTGTTTGTATCTCCTCTTTGCCCCGCCTCTCTGAAACGTGCAGATTTTTTACAAAGCTCATCGCTCTGAAAAGCGAGATGTGCTATGATTGGCCAGTTAACCAGTGCGTAGTGATTGGTCAAATACCGCAAACGTGTGACGGAAATGTTACGCCTCTTAGCATATTTGAAACATCAGGTCCCAAAGCAATTGTACTGACAGGTACGCCCACCTCACTTGCGTATACATGTGGGCGGTCTTAGTCAACTCATACCACGAACTGACGTAGATTTGTGGGGGTGTGGTTACAAGAGGTTTAGATAGAATGCATCTTTTGTTCCCACACTTACATTTTTGCAATTTTATGTGTCTAATACATGCATGGGCAACTTATAACACACCAAAGACACAGAATCGTGACATATGACTCCTTTAAGACTTGGCACACCCATATTGCTCTTCGTATATTAACATAAAAACGTTGTCATTCCTAAATTAAAGCAAAAGTTGCGTTCTGTCTTCTGTCACAAGTTTGTCTGCTCCCTTATGGGAAATTTTCGCCATACACCCCAGTAATTATAAATACTGTTTCAGTGCAAAATAAAGTTGCAGTTACAAATTACCATTTGGATTAAAATAACAGTATTCACAAAAAAGTGTTTTACAGTATTTTGGTATATACAGTACTTATTATTGTATAGGTGTGCAGTAAGTATGCAACAAGTGATGATACAGTAGTATTGCCACTGTATTATTTCAGTTCAACTTGCAAACAGTCTGCGTAAAACATCTCATTGTCATTTAATGTTACAGTATATTTAGTAGTAAACAATGTTACTAACACTGAAAATGTTTGTCTTTCATCAAAATGAAATAACTTACAGTTGTAGTACATCTCTATGACTTACCCTTTCCATTGATTTCACCTATAATTCTCAAATTATGTGCAATTAAACATCAGAAAAATAAGACCAACCCAACCAAACGAATGAATGTTCCAGCATTGTATAATTGTATATGTTTTTGGTTTAATTCAAATTTTACGTTTAAGATCATAAGTCTTTATTTGGGGGGAACCCTACACAAAGGGGGGCTTACAACGAAAAAGTGTAAAAAAAACACTGCTTTAATGATAACATCAAGTACCACCTGCAAGTACATGACATTATTGTAGTGAAATCAGTTTTAAGAGCCGTTTCATTTGCCTTTAAAAATGTTGGTTCTTTTTCTTTATATACAGTAAACGATTTTGTTTTCGAGCAGTTCTAATGTGAATGATGCTGTATTTGTTTGAAACAGAAATTTCGCCTAAAGAAGCTTTTTGGTGTTTATTCAAACATGGAACAGTTACCAAGGTATTTGCCCTGAAAATAAATGGAATAACAGCCTGAACCCCGCTGTGTGGCGCTAACACGTAGCACACACTTTGTGAGAATTTTCCCTGGAGAAATGTGTGAAACCAATGCTGGGAGAAGAAAAGAGGCAACAGCTGCTCTCATCTCTCCTCCACCCACCCTTCCATCTCTTCCTCTGCTCTTCAAAAAGGGCCGCGTCTCCGAGAGTTTAATGCGAGTAAAAGCACCAATGTCATCCGTTTCACTGATTCCAGGGAATCTGAAAACCCGGAGGTGTGCGCTCGCCTGCCGCACCTTTGCAGACAAGAGTTTCAGAGCGCCACTGATGTAGTTTGACAAACTTTTCTAAAAGCTCCAATTGAAGGTTCAAAAAAGATACAAGAAAAGAAAAAAGTCCCGCCCACGTTTGCATCCGCGCTGCCGGGATCTGTTTGACTGCGTGGCTTCAATCAGTGCAATCTTCTCCTTTGACAGCTCTCCTGTGGTCTCTGAGATTGCACAAGAAGAATCGTACGCACGGCGAGAGGCGGCGGTCTGTTTCTCAGGGTTGAGTGGAAGTAGGGCAGGTGACTGTAGCAAACTGTGTCTGTCTCGCTCTTGTAAGATCTCATCCAGCCTCCTGATCCTCTTGTCATGAGATGAACCTCCGTGTCTGGGCATGGATTGAACTCTCTCTGTGTTTATTTACAGAAGCTAGTTTTGTGCTGTCTGACTGACTGCGTCGTGAAATATGTACTCGGTTTTAGTTTCCGAGGTGCTTAGTAAGGGGCAAAACATAGTCTACTTGAGCGTGTGCTTTCTAGATTCTGTTCCAAAATATAGCACCTTTCAACACAATGCAAGTATTCCAGAGACTGTTGTCTTTTCATGTCTACTGTCATAGTGGACTAAACATGTGAAGATACGGTTATCAATGTATACGTAACATTGCAATAGAAATACGTAAAATTGCAAAAGAAAATGGTTTAAAATAACCTTTACAATCAGTCACTTAACATATGACACATGGTCTTGTGTTTTTAATGCTGTGTTCATAGAACAGCCTATATATCTTCAAGGCATTTTAGAATTACAGTATGAAAAAAGCACACACAGTCAAAGTCCTCCTGAGCTGTCTTCAGTTTTTCATGTAGAAATAAATTGTTTATTGAGCACACGGCAGGTATATATATATATATATATATATATATACTGTATATATATATATATATATTCCCAGAGAGAGTCTGTGTAAAGATAGACAACTTTTGAGACAAACATTGATTTTCTCAACTTTGCAGCTATAGGCAGTACTCGAATTATGTCAAAGCTCTTGGGGGTCTCCTAACCAGCCCTCAAAATAAATCAATCAATAATAATAAATAGCTGCCAGTACAAACATCAATCACGTGATAGTTTGGATCACAGTTATTTGACCACATTACACGTAATAAATGTTCTAATAATGTTTCATGACTAACTAATCCATATGAACCAATGAATAGGAAAAAATGATGTCATTTCTATGGGCGAGGGTAGCCTCGTCAAAGTCAGCCCATGATTGCAAGGGAGCGCAAAATAATGAGAACGTTTTCTGGGGATAAAGGTTTTCAATATGAGAGGATCCACACGCTGCAAGTGACACTCACTGTGACATCTCTGTCTGTATGTCTTCATTGAACATCTGATTTTTCTGATAGAAAGTCATTTTAATTTGTGTTTTATGAAATTTGGACAATAGTGTTTTCTTAGCAGATATGGCCTGTGGCACAGTGATTGTTTCTGTGGCCTAGACACTTCTATCGTTCTCTTTTACTGTGGCCATGTAGTGCACTGCAGCCGATCTGATAATCCATCAGATTTTGTCCCACTCTGGTGGCAGCAGTTGAAAACCCTGAAGCGCAGTCAGCCTGAGGGCAGGGAGGCTCTCTCACAAATCCTACTCGTGCCAGATCAAACCATGTTTCCCAAAATACACGAGAAGAAAGACACTGCTTCAGGAATGACCAGCGGCCATAATGACGAAAGTTTCTGCTGCACTTCATGCGTGTGTAAGCGGAAACGTGTGTGTGTGTGTGTGAACATTATTTGACAGCTTTAAAAAACCTGGGATGCATGTTCTGACATGCTACTAAAAACTTCTGGTCCCACAAATATTGAGGCACTTTTGCAGCCTGAACTATAGAAGGGGAGCTTCATTTAACAAGTTAGGTGGGGAATTGAGAATCTTCTTAAATGCTACTGCTTAAATACGTTTGAATTGTGAGTCTGAAAAAAGGTGGGTTTTTACTTGTGCGTCGTACCTATGCAGAGCCTGACGCGCACCTCCAAAAATGTAACAGCACGTCAATGCGACGCGGACCGGAAGCGCTGTGATTGGTCTGCTTGAACCCCCTCCCTTCAGGTCAAAATCTCACTGATAGTGTCGGGTTTACTCATCTGCATTCCCGAACGAATTATAAAAAATAAATGTTATTCTGTATGTAGCCACTCAAGTTGCAAAAGTGACTGTTAACTTGCCGCTATCACTGCTAAATGCTACAGACAGTGTACACAACGAACCGTTGTTCTTCGTCTCTTGGCTTGGTTACACAAGCAACACGCCTGTGGACCCTGACGCCTAATGGCCATTGCCTGTCGACGCGAACAACAACGGACATGTATAAACAAAAACCGGCACGTTGCCTACGGCGAAGAGGCTACGGCGTAGGTCCGACACAGAAGTAAAAACCCACCTTAATGCTGTAAAATGCACCAGCTATGATATATATTTATGACAAATATGTTTTGTAGGTTGCACACTGCAAAAAGGCTCTTATTCTCTGTATTTTATGATGCTCTTTATTTATAGATTGAGCTGAAAAGTAAAGTTCTGGAGGCCAAACACCAGGAGGAGATGCTGAGGAAGCAGCAGAAACATGATGCAGAGATTCAGAAGGTGCCACTACTCTTATTTATCTAAACAAACTTAACAAAGATCATTTAATGAGCAAACCACAATCGAATTACATTTATTTTCTCTGTGTTCTTTTAGGGTTAAAAACAACACTTACGCGTGCATTACATTGTAATTAATTGACACTATAATTATGTGTAATATTAATTACACATCATCTGTTTGAATGGAAATTCCCATTGCTCAATGAGTAAAGACTTTACCTAAAAGGTCGAGCAGTGTTTATAGTTGGTTAAGATAGAGGGAATTCAGGTACCCCCCCCCCAAATGAATCAAGTAATATAGAAATCAACAGCATTTCATTCCATCAGAGTAAAACCAGCATGTGTCATACAGGTATCTCATCAGTGCCATAGCAGTCTGTGTTTTATTCTGTCCTTGAAGCTTCTTAGCCTGCGCATTAATAAAGCCTACAGCAGTTACCTTTGCCAGCAGACGTTTGTTTGTTTCCACACCTTTATAAACAGAGACATCTTGGCTGATTGTCTTTCATGGTCATCCCATCATCCCAACACTTTGTTACGACCCTGCAGTGTGGGGCTGAAAAGAGCTCTTTAAGGAAGTGATGGGAAAATTGCGTGTCCCTAAATGTTCCCTGAACTTCCCTTTAGCCCCCTCTCTCTTCCTTTCAGGCCTAAAGCTTTCATCTTTCACAGGCGACCGGCTCGCGGGATGATGAGTTTAGCAACAGAGTGCACTTCTGATGGACAAAAAGCAGGATAAATAATCCACTGATGGGCTCGCTGACTTTTCAGAGGGAGAACATAATAACTTTCAGCATTTTTGGTTTTTATGAAGTTGAAATCTGCGTTTGAAGGACATACCAGCTATTGAAACGGCCATCTCACCACCGAACACCGCTGTATAGAGACCCTCAACCTCAGAAAGTACGTCCCATAATAGAGTCCTTTGAAGACTCTTTGCTTTTGTTTAGTTGGTCCAATGAAGATTTGGAAGTAACATCAGTTATTTTCGGTTTCTTCTACAGTCGTTATCTAGATCATATTCAAGTTTCTTGATCAGTTTGTTTCTTGTCATCTTGCATGGACATAAAGTGCAGTAAACTTCTGCTTTTGAGATGCTGCGTCAAATGGGGTTCATTCTGAGGATGTCAATATTTGCTCAGGTGCATCTTTCTTTGAAGGACTTAGAAACACCCCACTCACACATGTGGTGCCGAGTTGTCCGTCGGAGCACTCTCATGAATCCTGGGGAGTTTGGGTCGATGCATGCCGTTTGTCATGTCCCTTAGTTGTTGATCTCTGTAGGGTCCTTTGAGAGTTGTAGACCCCTGGTTGCAACGCCGCTGTCCACCCTCACTGGGACAATGGCTTAGAGCCTTTGAACTCCCACTTGGACGCAGATGGCTTGTAGAAGGTCAGGCCATCAAAGGACTTACAGCAGGCTGAACAAACAGCTCTCTGCTGAGTAACGGCCGCATCAGATAAAACTAATTTCTGAAATGCCCACCCGCCTCCTGCCCCACCTTGAGCCAAGGCATCTTATCACCCACAGCTCAAGGCACAGATCTTTATTTGGAACTTGCTAGATACTGCTTGCATTTGGCTCCATCCCACCTTGAATGATTCCTAAATTCTTTAGACTCATCAAAAGCCCTAGTCGTGTCACACAATGGCTGATTGTTAAGAACTTGCAGAACCGGTCTGTTGGTCTTTGCGAGATGAGTTCCTCAGGGCTATGGCTTAAGTCCTTTCAGAAACTGGCAGGTCTTATTCATACTTCTGGAATGTTAACACTCAACATGCTCTGTAATTCAGTAACGAGATCCCATATTTACATGTTCTTTATTCTCTTTTTTAGATGTGCGCATTTATAGGCAAATATCTTATAAAATGTTCATTTTCCAATTTCCAAAAAGATTTCCTCACTGATGCTTGAAGGGTTTGCTTCTGTACACCATTACACCTGTAGGTTGAATAGGCAAAGCTCACTGAATGTGAATGTGTGAATGTATTCGTTTTTCAAGTTTGGAAAAAGCAGTTTAAAGCTTTAGAGAATTTGGTGAAAAAAGTTCTTGGCACAGAACTTGATGAGAACAATTCTTTAACTCCGAACAATTCAACAGTAGATGCTTGGGTTTGCCTCCTGAAGTGCTCTGAATAATGTTGGATTTTCATCCTCTGCGTTAAGATTACACTACTGTTACAGATTATATACTTACTCCTAAAAGCTTGCACTGAATAAAGGCCAAAAAGGGAGATCTTGCCACCCCCCATTTCTCAAAACGTCAGCTTCAAAGCAACGATTTCCAGTATTCAGTGACGCAGGAGAGAGTGAGTTCCTTCATGGTCATGCTTGTAACTAAGAGCATTATCCTCTGTAATCTGCAGCCAGCATTAGCTTGTCATACAGACGGACCACAAACCTCTATTTAAACTAGGTTCCCACTGAAATGTATTTACAACTCTAGATTAGCTGGAAGGTCTGGAACATAAACGTTCTGTCATCCGTTGTCTCGATATCATGAATGCCTCTGTTTTTTTAGTGGTGTTTACAAAGAAAAACATAACTACTGTTGCTTATACTTAAAGTTAGTGAATAAATATTACACTTTAGTCAGGAATGTTGCCTCAAATCATGTGGCCTGATTAGAAGATGACTTTAATCATACTGGCAAACAATAAAATTGATATAAACGATACATGTAGACATACATTGAGACGGTGATCTATGTTAAAACCAGATTATCGTAGATGCTTAATAGACTTTTTGACTTAGGCAAGTAAAGCAGACACCTGTAACACTTTAACAATCAGCTAGCAGCACATTGGCAACTCTTTTTCAGGGTGTTAAAAAATGATAAAAACAGTTCCCTTTCTGTCGGTCTCTCGACGTTGTGTCGAACCGACAGAATGGGGTTTGACTTGAGAACCTATCATCTTCTGAGTATTTAGAAAAGGCCAATGAAAATTGGTGAATGAAATTTGCATGCCGGGCTCCTCCCCGGATGTCCGGGTATAAGAGGGAAGCCGGCGTGCTCATTCATTCACCTTTTGTTCTTCAGAGCCTACGCATCTGGTGAGCTTCTCTACGATCTGGGTGATCATTCTTTCTGCTGGAATCTACGACGTGGACAGCGGACGGTCCCTTCCTGCAGTGACTCTCCCCTGGGCGTCTCGGCAGTTCCGGAGGTGTTCGAGCAAATTTCCTTTTCTAAAAGAGCAAATTTCTCCAGCGTGGCTTGTCCCGCTGTTCTCATGGGTGCAGCACACTCATCGAGGAGGGGGACGGACCCAATGCCTGCTTCCAGTACGCTGGGGCAGACGTTGTGACGATTCAGACATTGCGTCACAGGTGGCTGTGTTCCTACGGGACTCAGCCACCACCTCGTTTGCTCCCCGTTCCCTGGCGGCAGGACTACGGCCCTACGGCAAGCAGCGAGGGTGATATGAGGATTACTGTGAGCGATAATCCGCCAGCCACTGGCTCACGGACCGTTCGCACCTCGTCTCGCTCGTCTGACCGTTCCCCAGGAGACGGTCCGCCGTCTTATTCCTCAATCACGTATTCGGACACGATGCGTGATAATGAGATGTCTCTTGCAGCATCGGGGGGTGACGTACTGCCATCCGACTCCGACGATTCCACGGGCTCCCTCCCTCGGGGGGTCGAGCCCAGGAAGAAGCGGACGTTGAAATGTCAGCCATGCTTTCCCGGGCCGCTGTGAGTGTTGGGTTGCAGTGCCCGCACTGCCTTTCCCGGCGCTCGCGGCTGGTTACATGGCGCATCGGGTCTGAGCACGGCTCCAAGCCGCGCCCGCCCCCAGTGCCGTGTTTACCGGAAGTGCATGAGGAACTTGGTAAGACCTGGAACGCCCCTTTCCGGCACGTTTCACGTCAAACAAAGTTCAGTCACCCTCTCTTCCCTCGAGGTTGAGACAGCTGGAGGATACGTTGTTGTCCCCCAGGTGGAGTATGCCGCCACGGTGCTCGTGCCCGTAGGCGGCAGTCACCCGGGGGGGGCTCAACCTAGACTCCCGTCCAAGGCATGTGGTGTCTCGGCATCTCTGGTGTCGAGAGCTTACATTGCGGCGGACCAAGCTGCCTCCTCTCTCCACGCTATGGCTCCTGCCAGGCCAGGGCGTTGAGAGAGCTCCACGAGGGTAAGACCGACCCAGCGCTTATGCAGGAACTCCGCGCCGCCACCGACCTCGCTCTACGGGCGACCAAGGTGACCACGCGGGCCCTGGGTCGGACGATGTCCACACTTGTGGTCCATGAGAAACTCCTCTGGCCGATCCTTGCGCAGATGAGTAACACTGAGAAGGTCCGCTTTCTCGACGCACCCGTCTCGCAAGGGGGGGCTGGTTGGTGTTACTGTCGAGCCGCAGCGGCCCTGCTCACCCCCCGCCCGTCGGGGGGGGCGCGAGACCCGCACGCGGCCTCCCCCGGAGGGTTCTCGACAGTAAGAAGCAGTCCTCCGTGCCGCAACTCGGCCGCCTCGGCCGTCGAGTCCCGTGCACTGTCTGCTTCCCAGCAGCCCTGGTCCTCTTCGACGCCCTCCAGCTCTGGGGCGGTCCCCCTGGAGGAGACAGCGAAGAGGAGACTATCGCCCCATCAGCAGCCGCGGCGAAGCGGCTGTCATGGGAAGACCTCAGGGGGATCGAGGCTTCCATTGGGCCCGACCCCAGCCACATCGCTGGGAAGTCGGATAGGGACGGATTCTGCCCCGTCTCTCCATCTGCTGGCCCCCTCCGGGTGGCTAGCGCCCACTTACTCTCTAAAAAGGAGAGTTTCCTCTCTCTCTGGGTTACCACCGCTCTCACCCTCTGCACAACGGTGAACGGCAAACTCGACGTTGCGTCATGGCGAAGCGCAATGTCGAGTATAAACTGGGGTACCTCAGCCGCTCTCACCCTCTGCATGACGGTGAACGGCAAACTCGACATTGCGTCATGGCGAAGCGCAATGTCGAGTATAAACACCAGCCCTCAGCACTCTCAGTCAGACAGTGCGTTGAGCTGCGCAGTCGCCAGGCAGGAAAAACAGCAGAGCCGATCTCCTCCCCGGGGGACCTCCCCCGGCAAGGAATCCGTACTGCTAGCCATCGAACCACCCCCCGGGGGGACGATGAAAAAGA
>NC_079900.1:25935632-25967038 GCF_024868665.1 Triplophysa rosa
ATGCTTCCTGCTGCTGACCAACTTTATGGAGATGCAGATTTCATTTTCCAACAGGACTTGGCACCTGCACACAGTGCCAAAGCTACCAGTACCTGGTTTAAGGACCATGGTATCCCTGTTCTTAATTGGCCAGCAAACTCGCCTGACCTTAACCCCATAGAAAATCTATGGGGTATTGTGAAGAGGAAGATGCGATATGCCAGACCCAACAATGCAGAAGAGCTGAAGGCCACTATCAGAGCAACCTGGCCTCTCATTACACCTGAGCAGTGCCACAGACTGATCGACTCCATGCCACGCCGCATTGCTGCAGTAATTCAGGCAAAAGGAGCCCCAACTAAGTATTGAGTGGTGTACATGCTCATACTTTTCATGTTCATACTTTTCAGTTGGCCAAGATTTCTAAAAATCCTTTCTTTGTATTGGTCTTAAGTAATATTCTAATTTTCTGAGATACTGAATTTGGGATTTTCATTAGTTGTCAGTTATTATCATCAAAATTAAAAGAAATAAACATTTGAAATATATCAGTCTGTGTGTAATGAATGAATATAATATACAAGTTTCACTTTTTGAATGGAATTAGTGAAATAAGTCAACTTTTTGATGATATTCTAATTATATGACCAGCACCTGTATACTTAGTTATAGTATGAATGTATTGCTTATTATAATTAGTTCCCTAAAGATGCATTGACGTTGGGAAGTGTGCTTTAACTTTAGCATCACTGTAACTTTGTATCATATATAACACATTACACAGCTTTTTAGCTGTCTTTTGATCAAAGTAAGGTTGTGACATTGGAGAAAATACATTCATACATGGTTTGTCTTAAAACATACCCCACATTGGGCATAAATAACATTAAAAACTTGATTTTCACCACAGGGATACCGCACCCAAAAATTTAAATTCTGTCATCATTTACTCACCTTCGAGTTGTTCCAAATCTGTATAAATATCTTTGTTCTGATGAACACAGAGAAAGATATTTGGAAGAATGCTTATAACTAGACATATTTTGCCCCCCATTGACTCCCATAGTAAGAAAAAATACTTTATCATTTTTTTATTCTGTTAAACACAAAAGAAGATATTTTGAAAAATGTAGGACCGCAAACAGTTCTGGGGCACTTTTGACTACCATTGTTTTTTTTCCTACTATGGGGGTCAAAATCTGTCTGGTTATAAGCATTCTTCCAAATATCTTTCTCTGTGTTATTATATTAAAAAGATATATTTTTGGGTGAAGTATCCCTTTAACAACACATCAGTGTAAAATCACTGTAACACATAACCTCGTCACCTTTCTACCTCTCAGTCTACATGATACATATGTGAAACCCCATTGTTGTCTGTCGGTCCCGGAGTGTGTTTTGTGTGGTCAAAAGAAGAATCATGCTGCATGGGGTGGCCTGGGGTGTGAGATGCCCCGTGGCCAGGTCTCAGTATTTGTCTCTTCCTCCTGTAGTTCAAAGCCTACTGCGAGAGTCCCAGGTCATCCGGCAGACCAAAGAGAAACAGATCAGCGAGCTGAAAAAAATGTCCGATCAAAGTGCTGAATCTCAGAAAAACGAATGGGAGAAGAAGGTAAGCAAGGGTTGAAAGGGCTCAAGTTTCCGCAGGCCCGTCTCACCAGCAGCCAGAGCTTTGAACGCTCAAAGAGTTTATAGAGCCCAGCCAATGCCGCAAAAAGAATCCAGAAAATCCATCTTCTCTGAGTTTGCAGTAGATATGAGATGTTTATTGCTGTGATAGGAAAGCAAAGCTCTTCCCTGCCTTTGTACAGGCTTTTGATGGGAGGGTTTTTTTCCTTCAGGCCTTATAAAACATTCTCTTTGTTCTCTATTTCTAAACAGAAAATTATGTAGGCCTCATGTTCAGGGTTTAACAATAAAGATGGCCTGGGGTATTGTATTGAACATTGTTGTGAAATTTGCTTGTTTAATGTCACCAAGAATCAAGTATTCTAACCAGCTAATCAAGATGAGGGCTTGTCAAAATGACGAGTCTAGTTACAATGTTTTTTTTTTATATGGGGGCCATTCTACAGAATTAGCTCCAAGTTTGAGTAGTCTCTAGTTGCCTTTTTCCACAAATTAAGTATGTATGCAAGTAATATATAAATGTAAAATATCAAAGGTACTAGTAAAAGCAGTGGCAGACTGTTGTGTGATTGATGGTTTTTGATTGGCAGTTGCATGTAGCGGTGGCAGAGATGGAGCAGGAGAAGTTTGAGCTGCAGAAGAAACACACAGAAAACATCCAGGAGCTGCTGGAGGACACCAACCAACGGCTGGCCAAGATGGAGGATGAGTACAACGCTCAGACTCATGCCACCGTTAGTCTATTTACACTACATAAATAAACAAAGTATGGCATTGCAAGGTAACAATAATGCATAATAATAAATCATGTTGAAGTACAGACGGTTTCATCTTGACAACATAAACAAACGTTACTGCCCATGCAATCTTTTGTGACCCCAACTGAACTTCCGGTACACATTCACAAACAATAGAGTGCCTGTAGATTATTTCTGATGACAATCAAAAGAAACCCAGAAGAACCGTTACTTGGCTAAATTTGTCTCTCCAATATTTTGAATATAGACTCCGATAACAAGCTCAACTGCTAGATGTCAATGTCCCATACGGTTTCAACAAATTGTTTATTTAATAAAATGATTATACAGAAAAATAATAATACAAATTAACATGAACGTAAATTAAATAAAACCGATGAAACGGTCTATAACATACATGGATATCTAGGTTATCAGTAAAAACAGTGATTCACAACTTGCGTTGATCCCTTTTTTAAGAGACCAAAGTATACACTGTGGTCAAATGACGTTTTTAAATAACTTTAAATATATTCACTTTAAATTAGTTATTTTGAGTCACCTGGGGCCGGTTGCATAAAACTGTTTTAGACTAGTCTTAAAGTATTTTTTTTTAAGTAGACATCATACACTTTTTGAAAGTTTCAGATAGAAACACACTAACTGATCAAATCTGCAGACTGGCACAGACTTTCTGCAACAAGTCCAGACTGAAAATCTTGGCAAAATCTGAGCAAATATCTTGTAGTGTATTTTAGTCTTTTTAAGTCAGTTGCATAAAATCTTAGATGGGTCTAATTTAAGACAAAAAATTAAGACTGATGGCCCCCTGACTAACTTTTCGTTATGATCCATGTTGTCATGGAAACCAATAAACTGTCAACTGCTCTAGATTCAAAAATGGCCTGACTTTGTCTTTGTGTTATTTTAATAAATGGACAATAAGAAGAGGACGAGCTTTTAAAGACCAATCAAATTCACTGAGAGTGGGTTGCACCAACAAGGATTAGACTTAAATCTAGATTTAAGGTTTATTTAATAATTCTGTTGCACCAAACTGTAAACCTTGTTTACAAATAATCAGGTTTATATTTAAGATATCATTTGATCCAGATTTTAATTTTACAGTAAATCTAGATTAAATGTAATTGTGTTGCGCCATTAATTTAAACTCTGATTTATCTCTCAATTAGGGATTAATTTTAAACTTGCTACTGAGGAGGTTTAAATGATAAAAACACATATCTGTTATAAAATGGTCAGAAACAGATAAGTGTCATGTCATGCTTCAGTGATGTGTTTATTGTAAAGAAAAACGGAAATAAATAAAACACCTCAGCAGGAGTGAGGGCACAGCAGTTTGATAAACTGGGTGATCGTCTGTGAAGCGTCAAGTTCAAGATGCCCTGCTTTATTATCCAATACATAAGCACAACGTCTGTGATTAAATGGAAAAGACCAACATCCTGAGAAGAGTAGCTAGTTATTTTAGTGGCCTGTCTAAATTGTGGTCCGGTCCGGTCCTGAACAGGCGCATCTCAGTTGGCGGTGCTGCTGCTGCAAACAGCCCCAGAACACGACCGAGGACGACCCCCGGAAACGCAATCACCTACCTTGGCCGTTCGCAGCTGCGTCGTCTATGGCAGAGGTTCACCCGCTTATTGTCTGCTCCAGTCGCGAGCTGCAGGATAATGCAGGCTCAACTGTCATATTTGTACGCGGTCATGGCCCTCAAGGCTTGTGAAATGTGTTTATGGACGATCAGACTGATCAACGAATTATCCAGAGAGAGGTTTTAAATAGATGTGCACCGATTGACCGGCCAGAGACCGGAATCGGCCGGTTTTCACATGCACACGCATCATGTACTATACAGACAAAAAGGTGCACTGTAGTTAAAGGAGTCATATTTCACGGCTAAAACGAATATTATTGTTTGTTTTAGATGTAACGTGTGAGCGATAGCTCGGGCAGCTGGAGGCATAAGAATGTCCAAGACAAAGTAAGTCCCGTTTCAAAGTAGGTTTTAATCCAAGCAGTGCAAGAATCCCAGATGAAAACAAAACAAACACGTGCAAAAAACTTCAAAGTAAAATAAAACAAAAGAAACATATTTGCAAACCCATACCTGGAGTAAGCATTTATGAACTGTAAATTAACATGGAGGCAATCGCCCCAACCATGCGATCAAACTGTGAGTCCACACTGACTAGCATACCACTGTCTAGCACACCACTGCACTCGAGACTCCATGCTGCATCTAGCAGCCATTTTCAACCCAAGGCCACGCCCCCTGGAACGTACCATTTAGCAGGTAAGAAAACAAATTACATGTGCACTAAATGATTGAATGAATGAATAATGAATAATGGTGGATAATGCCATACATAAACTCAAAACCTGCAAACGCTAATGCTATAACTACTTGCCAAACATGAACACAATATACACTTTCATTACACTCCACACAATTAACATTTAAACATACAATATTAAACATCTCCTTACAATATTACACAGGTCAGTACCGGCAAACAGACCGTGTTAATGTATATGTATGTAAATGTATGTGAGAATGAATCAGTGTGCATAGTTCATGTATAGTCACGGGGCCTCTCCGTGACATAACGCAATGTGTATACACCATTTAAAGTTTAAAAAACGCTGTATTTTCCACATACCGTGCATGTTTGTATCTCCCCTTTGCCCCGCCTCTCTGAAATGCGCTGATTTTTTACAAAGCTCATCACTCTGAAAAGCGAGGTGTGCTATGATTGGCCAGTTCACCAGTGCGTAGTGATTGGTCGAATACTGCAAACGTGTGACGGAAATGTAACGCCTCTTACCATATTCGGAACATCAGGTTCCAAAGCAATTGTACTGACAGGCGATACAATGAGATTTACAATTACGCCCACCTTAATTACGTGTAGATTTGGGCGGTCTTAGTCAAATCATGTTACGAAGTCACGTAGATTCGCCGGGGTGTGGTTACACGAGGCGTTTCAGGCAAGTCTGGTTGAGCATTCGCTTTTAGATAGAATGCATCTTTTGTTCCCACAAGTTCGTTTGTGCAATTTTACGTGTCTAATACATGCATGGGCAACTTATGACACACGAAAAACACCGAAAAAATCGTACTTCCGCCATATGACCCCTTTAATCTCTTGCTGCTCCGTCTACATGGGGTATGTATGCTAACAGTGATGCTAAACTCTGACACATGCTAAACTCATGTTGAAGTCGTTCACTCTGTGTAAAACAAACGTCTTACGTTAAAACTGTGGTCATTTCACCTAGGTAAAATGACATTCAACACGACTTCTACTTGTATTTAAAAATCCAAAATATAAAAAAATGAATAAATCAACCAATATATGTGATATATATCTGATTGAGTTCTTTACTAACACAAAAAACTGCAAATACATATACATCTTTAGAGTAGAATTCACTCATAAGATTTTTAGCTTTTTTATTGAAGTTGCAGCAAAAATCAACCCACTTATTTTAATACTACAGACACAAGATAAAGACAATTTATTTTACATTTCAGAAAAAATGAAATAAAGCAATGTTAGTTTCATAAACAGAAACAGACAAGAATAAAGTTGAAGTATTTTATTGTTATCTTAGACTTTTGTGAGATGAATTTTGACAAAAATGAAAAAGGTAAATTAAGTGACATGTTTAGTTATATTTTATTATTTGTACTTCTTTTCAGTCACAGAGTTCTTCAATTTAAGAGTTGTTTGGGAAAGAGAAGATTCTGTAATTTAATGCAGCTTGGAGAACTGCATTTAGGGAAATTTGGGGAAATTGTAATGTTCAATCATTTATTCAATGAAAATATAAAAAAATGTGCATTGAAGAAAAGTTAATATGGTTTTATATACAGTTACTGTCAATTATAGTTTGTGGATAGAAAATCGGAATCGTCAAAAATCGGAATCGGCAGGTTTCACTTATAATAAAATTGGAAACCGGAATCGGCAAAGAAAATTGCAATCGGTGCATCTCTAGTTTTAAATAGCAAAATTACGCTTCTTTTACATGCACGAGATGTTTATTTCCTTTTTGACATGACAATGCAACACTGTTTCTGTTTAGTTACACCGGCAAATCCATCATGTCGGAAAAAATTAATCGCATGTGATGTTTTAAATACAAGGTTAAAGGTTTAATACACGATTTGTTAATCTCTGTTTAAAATTAAGTGGTGCAACGCAATTTTAATTAAAATAAAACTAGGATCAACAAACCCTAGATTAGCTGTAAACTCTGTTTACTGTAATCGTTGTTGGTGCAACTCACCCTTTAAGTCTTATGAAAATGCCGGAGATTTATTTTGGGGACATCTTTGATGGTTTGTGAAATGTGAATTTACACTATTAATGTTCTCAGTTACTGTAGTCCAAGCTTTGATTTTATGATTATTTGCACTGTAATCACAAAATGTGTTCATTTAAGTTGATTTGGCAGCATTGTATTCCTCTAATATGCAAATTTTTCAGCTAAGAAAAGCTGGGTTTAGCGCCTACTGTCGGCCATTTTGTTTTAAGTTGTTTTCAACAATTTAGACTGTCTTACTAAAGACTACCATGAGTTTTTTTATGCAACAGTCATTCTTCACTGACTTGTTAGTCAGACTAATTCTTAGACAGTCTTAAAACCGTGGCTGTTTATGCAACCGGCCCCTGGTTAGGTACTGCCTAAAGATAAACTGTCGCTACAGTTAACCATATCGTCGCTGTCGGGCGGAAACCTCCTATGTCCAAATTTGGTCAATTTCATATTTTTTCACAAATCAATGCTATTGGTCAGTCCCCATGTGGGTCTGTTATTTTTACAAATTATTAACAAATCTAAAGTGTTGAAAATAGCTTGAGAGCAAATCTCTTAACTCCATTGGACACTTCAACTGTCTGAGAAGTCTCGTAACTCCACCTCTTCTTCACTCCGTGGGAGCTTCTCGGCATTACGTCTCCTGATTGAACGTTTTTTAGACAATAACGAGTGAAAATAGTTAGGTTAGATACATTTGAGTAGGTCTGTTTTGTTAAAAATCGATAGCTGTAATGCTTCTGTGCAGAAGGAAGTCCGTGAGCCACGAAGGTAAGTTTGCGAGCAGATTCGGCTAATTTCCGCCTATTAGACAGCCTAGTCAGCTCATCATTTTTTGTATTACATCACTTATAGTTCTTAAACCTTCAAAATAGAGTTTTTGAAGATGTATGTAACCACAGTTGTCAGCTTTGGTTAACTATTGAAGCCTTTTCTCTTGTCAAGAGACTCAACGAGACCGCCGACTTTATTTGCGTGCAGATTAATTTCTGCCTATATTAGACAGCCTGTTTAACGTTTTATTTTGGTATTGCATCACTCATAGCTCTAACGTTTAAAATAGAGTTTAGGAAGATGTATGTAACCACAATCATTAGCTTTCATTAGCTCTTAAAGCCTCGTCTCTTGTCAAAAGGCTCAACGCGACCGCAGACTTTGATGAACACTGCTGGCAGCAGCGACGTCTGTGTCCGTACCATTCTTATCAATGACAGCGTAATCTCGTATCTCCCTGCTCCCAAGTTATAAACCTTGTATCTCCGATTAAACATGGTTTTGGGGAAATGTTGTGTTAATGTTGGTACACAACAGTATATGATAGCAATATAAGGTATAATAACAACTTTAACGATACAATGTTTAATAACTCAAAAAATATGCAGTTTTTTTAACTTCCTGAAAAATAATGGTTTTGGAGATACGAGGATTCTGCCCGACAGCGACGATATGTACGACAGCGTCGTGTGCTGTTTGTGTATGTTTCTGGTCTTGTGTGGCTGGCCTAAGTCTTTGCTCTGCTGTCATGCATGCACAAAACAAAGAGAGCCTTAAAGCCATTTAAATGAAGGCCAGAGGGGTCAAAACACTGCACTACTTTGTCTGAGATGAACCGAGATATCTGTCCGTCAGTAGCACAAGCTTATGTGTGGTGCCTAATGAGTTTTGCTCGTTACAAATTAGCATTCAGCAACTGCCATACAGGTAAAAGCAGCACGGCGAGTCGACCGGCCGAGGTCTGTCAGCAGGGCCAAATTTAAGAACTTCAAATGCATGCCGGCCCCAGCGAGTAAGAGCCTTCTTTAATAATTAAACACAGCACATTTCCAGGCAGGGCCCCAGATGAAAGGCCCTTCTGTCATTGGAAATTAGGTTCTCCCATTCTGTTGGTTTAGGCCGACCTCGCCAACCCCTTGTCTTACCTCTGCTCTCCTCATAGGCTGCTGTTGTCAGTATGTCAGCTCAGGTGAGAGGCTCTGTGTTGCTTCTGCTTTGCGTTTGATGTCTCAATACTCCAACCTTTGAAAGCCTTTGTTTATCTTTCGTTCTTTCATCATTCTTTTGTACGCCATGCTCTGGTGCTATTCCGATGTATAAAAAAAGCTCTTCAAAGCTTCATGCCATATTTCATATCTTCTGGACCAATGAGATTGGAGCGCCAATGGTTGTTTACCTGTGGCTCATTGCATCGTTTATTGTAGCATTGCTTAATGTCTAACGTTTGGCAGTGCCATTGTCAGTCCAGAAGCCACACGTTCATGCCAATATACACGTTTCATGCCAACATATTCATTACATTCAGGGCTCAAGAGAAGAATTGCATTAATGAGAAGGCATGGAGCAGACTACACCTGTGCTGACGTTTCCGTATGAATGAAAAAAGAGCTCAACGCGGGTTGTTGGTTCCATTCCTGCCAGGCTATCATTACTGTGCCCTTGAGAGTTTGGCTGGAAGTACAGACACAAATGTTCGGCCAAAGCATTACAGCAGTTCACTTCTGTTATTCATGCTTAATGGTACAGTTCATCCAAAAATTTTAATTCTATCACCATTTGCTCACCCTCAGATTGTTCCAAACCTGTATACATTTCTTTGTTCTGATGAACACATACTGTATAAAGATATTTGGAAGAATGTCAGCAACAAAACAAATCTCCCCACCATTGACTGCCATAGTAGGGAAAATAAATACTATGGGAGTCAATGGGGGATAAGATCTGCTCGGTTACTGACATTCTTCCAAATATCTTTTTTTGTATTTAGCAGAACAAAGAAATGTATACCTTTAATGTGTTAGACTGGTGGCAACAGATCTTAGTACTTAAATTGCCAATTGCAGTTACCTAATAATCTGATGTTTTATCATTTGAGTTGAGCTGAGTTGAGTTGATTTAGGTCACCAGATGTTGACAGTTCATCTTACTTTATCTAAAACAGAAAGTTTATGCTCACTATAGCACCCCTTGTGACAAGGTTTGAGTTTGCAATGAAGCTTGTGAAACTAGAATCGCTTGCATTAACCTACTTGCCTTACTTATATTATATTGTCTCTCACTTAAAGATGGGGTAACACATGCACTTTCTGCCAATCTCATATTAATCTTGAGTACCTATAGAGTAATATTCTGCCGTGCAAAGGCTTTTGGTCGAAAATGAGTTATTGATATTTTGGGGATATTCAAGACGTCTTTTATCACGCACATAAGTATCTTGAGTCAATTTCATAGTTTTTTTGAGAAAATAATGCGTTGTCTTAACAGTAACTTCCAAAAGCCCAAAGGAAACCAAGGTAGAACACCGTAACACTAGTTACCGCTCTTTGACTTTGTTTTGGAACGCTCTTTAATTGAGTTACGGTACTCTGCCGTTGTTTAGATGTGCGTCAATATGAAGTTACTGTGCCGTGACAGTCTGGGTCTGCACACTAGTTGCAAGATTTGACTCCGATGCTGTGACAGCGTAGCATGTAGCATGATCACACATAAAATCAGTACAGTTCGCAATTAAATCCATATCCTAACTTTTCCTGTAACCCAATAAAATCCATGGCAATGAATGTCATCGAAGATGTTTAATCCACAACAATCCACAAGAATTCTGATCATTATTCCAACCTGCTGGGCTGGCATTCACATACATCAAATCGTCCTTTAGGCGAGGCAATTATTGTGAATGAATCTGTGGCTTTGAACGAATCTTTGAAGTGAGATTCAGTGATTCAATGACCTATTCATAAACACAGTCAATGACTCGATATGTCACTCACTTAATTACTTACTTACTTACTTACCACCCCCTACTGGCGGTTTTAGTTTAATATAAGGATCACTTATTTTATCATCATTGCATATTTCTCTTTTGAACCTTTTTATTTAAAACATTATTTATTTTTAAAAAGTAAAACATTATACAGGTGTTACACTAATAGTTTTGTAAATGGTGATCAGCAGCTGAATATTGATAATGTGGAAATTACTGCTTTTTGCCTTGGCGTGACTTCTCACTTTTTGCAGACACTACAAAGGCAGAGGACAGTAACGTCAAAATAGGGGTCAAAAGTCAAGTTTAAGCTCATGTTTTTTTAAGTACATACATTTAATTACTAAAACATCTAATTGCCAGATTTCCAGTGTCCTACCTATAATTAATTTGGCTGGACAAATAAAAAACTTTAAAGTCATTTTTCTCAGTTTCACACTCTAGCGAGTTAAGGTCTTTTGCCTTTGTAGGGCAGTATTGCATACGTTTTATCTTCGAAGAGTTTTTAGTTAGATCAAATTTATAAAAGAGAGATACAGCTGTACGATTATTTACGGAAAAAGACGAGCTGCTGGAGGCAGGCAGGGGGGACGGAACTACAGCACGAGCACACAACACATCATCGCATTATCCCTTCATGTTGTTTACATTATGCACGTACACGCCGATTGCCAACAAAACAGACATATGACTTAGTTTGACTTACCGCGTGCGGTTCATGTACAGCATCTTTTAGCTCTGGGACCGCACCTTCTATCATTTTCAAACCATCTCCAAATCCAGCGTTATATCCCCAGTTTGTGTAACATTCATCACTGAAATGCCGTGAATAAACAAGCACAGCTAAACTTCCGTCAGCCGAGTGAAGCGGCATTGTTGGGCGTGACGTGTGGGTGCGCTCTTTCTCTCATGCTAGCGTGTGGGCGCGCTCTTTCTCTCATGCTAGCGTGTGGGCGTGGTCTTTCGCTCGTTGGATGACGTGTGGGCGTGCTTTTCCGAGAGAATGGCCAATAAAGGAATAGGGTCCGTGTTACGAAACAGGGATCCAGACTTATAAAAAACTGTCCGAAACAAGATGGCATGCTGAGGGAGTGTATCGAGCACAGCAATACTACGTCAGGGGTCTTCAACTATTTTTCTTTGAGGGCCAGATTCCAAAAGTATAAATAGGATGCTGGCCAGTTTTTACCATATCCTCATTCTTCTGTTATTTTGTATTTCTGTTATTTATTGCATTTTGTTCATTTTATACGTTACTTATAGGTCATATATTAAAACATGCACACAAATATTGCCTCAGGTATTTGTGCGTTTTCATGATATTTAATTCAAAGGGATATTGTCTTTTTAATTTTATTTAATTGCTGTTAATTTATTCACCACCATTCCATCCAAGATGTGGGAGGCATTGTTTTTTCAAGAAGATAGCCTATTTATGAAGATATTTGGTTGAATTAATGAAAGTCAAATCAATGAAAGTCAAAAACGCTACTACATTCTGCACAAAAGTAATTCTTGCACCCTTGACATTAAACTGGCGTATTATAAAGCGAATCAATTGATCTGTGCAAAAAAACTGAATGCTATTATCTTATCTTCGGGTGAATTACAATCGCATTCATGTGCATCACGCACTTAGAAGGGCAGATCCTTCGTAGTGCAAGTTCTGGAGGGAGATGAACAGCTGTTTTTCGTTAATTTGGCCGTTTAAATCATACATAATGAATACAGTATTTCCCTTATCTGAGTCAATAGTTCACATGGTGTACCCTTCCTGCAGTTACTTTTAAGGGCACAAGACGCGTTTTGGAACGGGACCTATCGCGTGCGCAAACCGATTGCCTGTGGCTGTGGATTGCCGACTATAACATTGTAAATAATTACGTTTCTTTGACAGACCGATCAAATCGCTTTATAAGACGTCAATCGTTGTGAGCTGCGGGAATTACTTTCGTAATGAATGTAGCAGCGTTTGGGACTTTCAAAGATGTGGCGTCTCAGGATGCACATTTGTTAAAGCACACCGTTCTTAAAGTCTCTCCACTTATTTGAAATGTTAAGGCGAGTAAAGATGATTGGCGGGCCACCAGTTGACTAGCCCTGCACTACGTCATACGTCCAACTTGTTTTTTAACAAGTTGACCATGTTAAGCATGAGAAGCCAGCATGTTAAACAGTGTAAAGAAGTCAGAATGCATGGAATAGCATGTTACCCCATCTTTAAAGTGAAAGTTCAGACACAAATTTGCCAAAACTTTTACCCGCACTCATTTTGCTCTAAAAGTTTACAACTTTTTATAAAAAACAAACAAAATGAAATTCAAGGAAAAACTGAAACCGAGATTGAGAGATCACCATTTATTTCCACAGTATGAATGAAAAGATGAACGAGACTGTCAGCTCGTGACATATTGTTCCCAGAGCAAAGTCATGCATGTTAATCGGGATTGAGGACAGAAAATTCACTTCTTTAATCTCAGGCTACTTTAATAGGTTCTGGTCTATGGCTACATCACAGAAATTCCATTAGAGATGTAGCAATAAATTTAATAATTATTTTGATCGTATTGTCATTATCTTACATATCTAATATTAACATTAACAAGGTACTTTGAGAGAGCCATTTGGTTAATATATAGCACAATATCATCAAAGTTCATTTACAATAGTAATGATTTATTAAACAAACAAAACAATCATGAAATAAGGATATGTACAAGGTTTCATGTCTGAAAGCGATGGTATTTAAGTTGTTTACGTCTAAGGTCATTGAAAGGATGAACTTTTTGTCAAGGAAACTTGATTACAACAGGCGATAAAAATACAAAATGTTATTGTAAAATCTAGCACGAGGATGGTTTTTGCATCCATAAACGTTTTGATCAAATTGGCATCTACTGTTATTTGCTTATATTTCTACTCTCACGCTGTGGTTGATGTGTAATCTCAGGGACGGTCTTAGTGTGTGTGGGTATGCATGCATGCAGAAAGGCACATCCGCTGCTCTTGTGAAGCGTGCGCTTTCACAGGTAACATCCCTCTGTCCGCTGAGACGTGCTTTCTCACATGAGGGCATGAGTGATTTAGAGGATAAAGACGTGTCCCATCTAGACTTCACTCTAGCAGTTTGACAGCAAGAGACTGCTATCACATTGACTTTTTATTGTTTCAGTGGTGTTTGCTTAAGATTAAACATTTCAATCGCTGTAGGTTTAGTAACACCACTAAACATAAACCCTCAGTATGAAAACATGGGGTTTAGCACCTTTTTGTGTTCTAAGTAATTGGACTGTTTATGATTTTTGCCTGTTAAATGACAGCACAGACAACACCACTTTAATTGTGTAAAAAATCTACCATTGTTTCATGAGTTCGATTCCCAGGGATCACACATGATAATACGTGTTGCGTGCATGTTCTGTAAGTCACCATGGTTAAAGGCGTCTGCCGAAACGCATACATGTAAATGTAGTGCACTTAGAAAGTCAAAGGCCTGAAACAACAGAGAGAGTATTCATGTGAGATCGAGATGGTTTTGCAGATAGCTGAGGCTGTGGGCCAGCGGCAGTGTTTTTCATGTGCTGTGTGTTATCAGGTCAGTGGATTAATTGTCAGCATGCGTCAGAGCACAAGCGCTGCTCTTTCACATGTCAACAAAGGGCCATTTTCCAGTGTTTTGACACTGACGTTGTCATCAGAAAGCTGTGCTTTTCAACACTGGCCACTCTCATCATCAGAGCTGTGTATCATTAATCAATAATCTGTCATCATTCATATCAGCGTGCATTCCATTCACCACGCACCAGACACTGACAGCTGTCCCGTCCTCATATATTTCGTCAGATGGGTTTTTTCTTTTCAAATGAAGACCATCTCAGATCTTCTTTGAGAGCTGAGCCATGTGTAGCTGATGACCTGTTTCATATTTTTTCCATCCCAGCACGCTCTGAGTTGTTTAAAAAAAAAAAGAGAGTGATCCACATGTGCTTGGGATTTGAAGCTGTTTAAAAGATGATCTCAGATGATCTTTGAAGGTGGATAGTGTGGTGAGGTTAAATGTCGCAAGAAAGCTGTTTAAGCTCAGTGTTACTGAACTGTTGAACTGTCACCATCACCATCACCAGAGCAGGTCTGCGTTGCTTTTTTATATTGTAAATCAATGTTGGGAAGGCTACTTTAAAGGTGTGATGAACTGGGCTTGTTTATTGTTTTATACTGCTGTATGAGGTCTACTTATGACGTTTGCGTGGCTTTTACATTTAAAAACATCAAAATCAATAAGTAACAGGCTATTTTCTACCCGGGTTTTGAGGCCGGCTCTACAAACGCTCAGTTTGAATGGACGTTCTGCCATGAAGACTTGGAAGTAAATGCCCACTGCTATGACTGGATAGCATTTTGCGTAGTAAACTTAGTTGGAGCCTTCTGTGAATTTGGTTAGAGACGTAACGTTTACACATTAGCACCATTCGCATGAGATTAGCATTATCTGGGGACGTCTTGTGATTTATAAATGATCTCCCCACGTCAGTATTTCATGTGACGCATTCGCACGGGATGATTTTACTCAAATTTACTGACTTATTTCCCATATGTGATGGCAAGGCTTTGCCTATAGTTTGTATAACCTATAGTTGTATTGCGTTTAATGATATATGACTGTACCTGTCAGCATTTGAGACCCTTGATCGCGAACCGGACAAAAGATCACCGCGGTCGCGGGTCTCAAATTTTACGAGAGTTTCCATGATAAATAAACAAACGGGAGACTCCCGGTAACTTATGGATATGACCCAGCACCTGAAATAATACCAAAACACTTCAAAACAGCCTCCATTATTCGCAAACCTTGAAAAACCTTGAAAATGATATATGAGCCCGCCAAATCACAGAGATCCCGATTCGCACGGGCTTAAGATCACAGACAACCTCAGCAATTAATACAAATGACTAGAGGTCCCCAGGTAATACTAATCCCGTGCGAATAGGGCTCAGGGCATATCAAGCGATCTCTAACAAAGCAATAGTGACGCATAGCACAAAAATGTTTTACTCACATAAGATTGCTGCGCCATTCCTATTGGATTCAATATTGATGGCACAGCACTGCTTTTTAAGTTGAGTCTCTCCACAAATCCAGCGTCGACCTGTGCCTTGTTCACGAAGGAATCCTCTGAGAAATGAAACGAACAAACGCTCCATGTTTTTCCCACATGAGCTGGAACGTCTTTAAAAATAAACTTTAACCACGCATTCCTAATATCGGAATCCGAAGGAAGGTTATGCAGCGACTGTATTCTTCCACAACCAGGGATGGCACAATATTTAGCTATCTTTAACGGCATGTTTGTTTATTGCTTGCTCGCTCTATCTGGTTCCGCGCCACTTGTGTTATTTCAGAATTGTCATGCTCGAACCAGTAGGTGGGGCTAGAGAAGTCGTTGATATTCTTTCTGTGGAGGCAGTGTTCAACCTATCAATGTGCATTCCAGAACCTGGTGTTCGCTGGGCCTGGTGTCAATAATAATAAAATTATATAACAAAAGCTCGGGTTAAATTTGTGGTTTTAATTCATGGCATCTTTAAACCTGTAGTTTGTACAGTCAAGAGACACTTTTGATATGGAGTTATTAGCAAAACTAGGGTCCATACAATGCAAAGAAAGACATTTTCATATTTGAAAGCTTCAAAAAGCTCATAAAAACTATGACGTATTGACTTAAACCATATTTGTGTTTTAAAAATGATTCATTTTTTAAACTTTGGTGAACATGAAATCAGATATGGCGACTAGTCAAAAACATTTGATTTTGATCTCTTTAATTCTCACACATCACAACCTCATGCTTTCTTGTGACATTGTACCTGACAGCTCAACTTAAATCATGGTTATAAGCTTACTGCTGTGAATTAGGGTAAAGTTCGGAGAAATCATTTTATCTTTGATTTTTAGATACTAAACCATTTTTAGTTCATTTTCACAGGGCTTGACATTAAGCATTGTCATGTGGTTGTCCGAACCTAAAAATTATATTTCATTTGAAGTGTCAATATAATTTTTTCGGATCCTGATTGGTCAAGTTTGCTTATAAGTCTTTTACCTAGTGTCCACTGCGGCCACCTGAATTTGGTAATAGGCCCTTTTCACAATGACGTCACTTAACTTCCGCCTTTTCGCAAAGCAGTGTATCATAACATCCGTCTTGCAACAAACAGGAAGAAGAAGAAGAAGAACTTCCGTTTTGCCGTCGTGCTGGAATTTAACAATAGTGGACAAAAAACTGACAGAACACTTATTCAAGTACTTATCCTAGCACCTTCGCTAACCAAAAGTAAAACAAAACACATACCTTCATAATCAAACAGGTACTGTTCAACGAAGAATTTGTATCCTTTATCTAGCTTTGATCTTGTCGTAAGCGAAAATTTGTCATCTAGCTGTATTTGCGGCAGCTGTGCAAGGGGACTTGGTAAACTCCATTCTGAGGCGCTAACGGAAGTAACGATACACTGCTCCGCAGCAGAACGTAAGATGCGTGACGTCATGTGAAAAGGGCCTATACTCTCCATGATTGCTATAGAACAAAGGCAGGGCTGTACGTTAACTTTTTTTGCACATAGCACTGGTGCTACAGAGGCCAAACAGTTGTAGCACAAGTATAAAACGTCTGTTGTCATCATTAAAAAATCAAGTGCAGTTCATCACATGAATAGGCAGATGACATTTATTTTACATACAAATGGATAAATTAGGGCCATATCATTTTCCATATCAACCTAAATTTGTTTTATTTTTTTCTATGTTTTGTGTATTTTTTTTGCAATAAAAACATGATAACAATAAAAACATGATTTTTGAAAAAACTTATCTCATTTTGGAACCAAACTCTTCATTTGTTCACACAAATTACTGTAGTATACTATAGTGTTATTTACTATTGGAAACTGCAGTAAAATTCATAGATACTATAGTCTTTTCGAACCTTACTATAGTATACTACAGTCTTTATAATCATAATAATTTAAGATAATCAATTTACTACAAGGGTACTACAATTTCCTTTAGCAAATACTACAGTATTTTTTCGTACAGTATTTTAAGTTAACGGGACTTTTATTTTGACGCGTCGTCGGGAAGACGCTTGAGTTTTAGTGTGTTTGACGATAGCTGTACTCAAACAGTAGAACGCTCATAAAATAAACTCTCAGAGCAATTTTGGAGATTAAGTTCACGTGGTTATTTTCTCATACAGTGCAGACGCAGACAAATCCTCGACCATCACTCGTGTAGTATGTTAATCTGTGCAACTCAACTCATTCACTCAGACACGCAGAACAGCCAGATGACATATTTAAATAACAGGATTTCGCGTCCGCATCTAGTTATATGTCACACACAAACACGCAGCTCTGTCTCAGCACATATTCTTATTATTCTTAGCACAGACCGATTTTTCGTAGCACCGTTTTTCCAATAGAAAACATTCACTTGTCCCGGACAAGCAGACAAGCGTTAATGTTGAGCCCTGATTTTCAACAACAAAAAATGCAGATTTACCTAGAATCCCGTTTGGCTGAAATGAAGAGGTTGATCATGAAAGAAGCCTCGTGGTTGTGTATATGTAGGAGAAGATGCTTAAGGAGTTGGAGGCACGGGTGAAGCAGCTCTCAGTGGAGGTGGAGAACGGGAACTTGCTCCGGCAGAAGGTCACACTGGATAAAGCTGAGCTAGAGGTCCACATCACATCCATCAGCGTCCAGCTGCAAGAGGCCAATCACAGGTACAGTACAGAGACAAACAGCCGTCCAGCCCGACACGCTGAGATACACGTCACATCGTAGGTGCAGAGATCTGAACCTTGATTCCTCTTAAACAAAGCATTGAGAGCTACCTACAGTACACACAGGTCACATTTGTAGCCTTCACACCGTCCGTGTGCTGTTTCAAACTGTAGGCAGCATGTTATTATGTACATGTATAATAGTCTCTCCTTGAGTCTCTCATGAAGGTCATGTGTGTAGCTCACTCACTCTCCTTTGGGCCAGTGCAGTATCTTTGTATCTTGATGTGTCCCCATGATATGGCATTTGTGTGCTTCAGGAATGTGTCCCTGCAGAGGGAGATAGAGCAAATGAGAGAGCAACATGAAGACACACTGCAGAAACTTCAGGAAAAACATACAGCTGACATGAGCCACTTTCAGCAGGAGTACGCCAAATCTGTAAGCAAGGTATCTATCCTCACACTGAAACATGCTTTACTGCATCACGCTTTTTTGTTTTGTTTCTTGGGAGTGATGATACAGCTCACAGTTTGAGAACAGAGCTACAGTTTGTGATATAAACACTCATGGCATGTTGTAGTGTATTGTGTGTTTTGGTCAGGCTTCAGAGGTCATTGAGGATCTGGAGCAGATGGTGGTTTCTCTTAAACAACAGATACAGGATTCTGAAAAGAAGAGACAGAGACAGCTCAGGGTCAGTATTTACACACCATTCACACATGTCCTCTCTTTATAAGGGCCTGTCTATTTTAGATTGCTTTAAACAGTAGCCACTAGTATTGTGGTAAGCATCAGATCTCCACATGTTACCTGGTGGGTTAGCTGTAGCTTTTGAAAATCTGATGGGATGTATAGAGCTTGTCAATCGACGTCACGCCGCGTTGAATGTTGCGCCATCTTGGGAGGATGGCTGCTAGTGCGTTCAGTGCAGTGTTTTGTTTTTCTTGTTTGATTAGGAAATATATCTATGGTAGGTCGGGTCTTGCTGTGTTAACAACAGCAATAGCATTACCCGGAGTCGTTCAGAAAAAGCCCATGGTTCTTTGACTTTCGATTTCTCCATATATCAAATAAAACAAGTAACATATCAAAAAAATAATAGCAGTGGAGTATGATTCTCCCAAGATGGTGACGCCACTGCATCATGCAACATAGGGCTTGACGTCAGCTTCACATTCTCTATTGACAGTTCAAACAAGATGTCATTCTGTTTTGACAACAGATCCATTTTCAAGCAAATACTCTGTAGAGGAATGTGTTTAAAGTGCAGCAGTCCATAATCAGATCAAGATGATCATGTTTCAGGGCTTGAATCGATTCATGACATAATTTCCATACGTCACTTATTGAATTGCTGTGTTTGGGCAAATCATGTTAAACAGAACATCTGACATGAACATCTTGTCTACACTCATTTCTGTTTTCTTTAGGAACAAGAGACTAAGATGCAACAGGAGATGACAGACCTCCAACACAGCACTGATAAAAAGGTCTCACATTTTATTTTCTCACATTTCACTTTATTTATTTTATTTGACCATTTAGCCATATAATGTCCTACTATGGAAGTCAATTGTGGCCAACCATCTGTTTGGTTACAAGCATTCGTCCAAATATCTTTCTCTTTGTTCAACCAAACAAAGAAATGTATACAGGTTTGGATCAACTAGAGAGTGAGTAATTCATGACAGAATTTTCAATTTTGGGTAAACTATCTCTTTAAATAGACATGTTTATAGAAAATTAAATACAAAATATATTAAATGTTCTTTTGATCACTGCTCTGTAAATGTGCTCATATACTTCTATACAAATAAATATTTTATTTTATTTAAGTTACAACTCGAAAAAGATCATTTTGAGATAGTGACCAGTGTTTATAATCACCACTCGTTTTAACAGTAGTATAAACCAAAGCAGGCTGTTTTAGTTAGACATTAAAGCTTTGCTGCCCTCAATTGCCCTCGTTCACTTTGATGATGTAAGGATTGAGGCTGTAAAGTGTCACAGCACAACAGCCTCATGGGCCTAGAGGACGTTTTCTCACATGTTTCTGCATCCAGACTCAGGCCGACCGCCCCGCTCACTCACTTATGAGACTTAATAACTCCTGTTACCCAGCAGCCCCTTTCAAGACCCTTCAAAGCCTCAGCGCTGTCATAAAAAGCTGCTTTAATAATTGGGCCGACACAATCAAGTGAAGATAAGTTTTAAGATCAGTCTCTGACACCTGGCCGCCGCCTTCAAAGGGCCGGTGCGGTCATAAAGCGGGACGGTGGGCCAAAGCCCTGTCAAGTGCACATCTGCATAGCAGAGGCCGCATACACCTGCAGGCCAGCCGTCTGCCGGCGGCTGTTCGCAGACGACCTCTGACCTTTACAAAATCAGATCAGCTCTGTTTAGATGTGCTGATAAAGTGTGTTGAGGGATTGACACCTCTGTCATCCTGTCACAGCTGCAGATACTCCAGGCTGAGCTGGTAAAGGAGCGAGCTGATGGCAGAAAGAGGATCAACACCATGGAGGAGATGCTCAGGTAACTTCTGTTCATTTGCATACCACAAGTTTGCCGATGTGATGTGACGTGTAGGCCGACGTGTAATCCGTGCCTGCAGATTTCAACTGAATTTAAACGCTTGTCATTCACATGTTTTACTCGTTTCGCCCTGTGTGTTTATTAAATATTTTGGTTCTTTCGATTATGCATTTAGGTCTGAGAACAGTGTTCCACAGAATTGTGCTGTTTTTGCTTTAAATCAGTGCAGATATTGAGCTTTAAATAGTTCAGTTGGTAATAGCAATTTGAATGTCACAGGTTCAGTCCCCAGAGGTTGCACACATACAGTACCATAAATGTGTAGCATTAAGTCGCTTTGGACAAAAGCGTGAGCCAAATGTATATATGAAGAGTTTATTTCCAAAGAGAGAGAACTCCGTTTTAAAGGGGTCATATGGCGCAAATACGTGATTTTATGTGTCTTTGGTAGTTGCCCATTCATGTATTAGACACGTAAAATTGCAAAAATTAAAGTGTCTAAACAAAAGATGCATTCTATCTAAAAGCGAATGCTCACCCAGACTTGCCTGAAACGCCTTGTGTAACCACACCCCCACAAATCTACGTCAGTTCATGGTATGATTTGACTAAGACCGCCCAAATGTGTACGCAAGTAAGGTGGGTGCACCTGTCAGGACAATTGCTTTGGAACCTGATGTTAAGTTGGTGTGTGGTGGGCATTCTGGCGCAATATGGCTGCCGTCGCATCATCCAGGTGGATGCTACACATTGGTGGTGGTTGAGGAAATTACCCCTTCCATGTAAAAGCGCTTTGAGTGTCCAGAAAAGTGCTATATAACAATTAATATATAACAAATAATAATAAAAATTATTATTATTAAAAAATCTGCGCATTTCAGAGAGGTGGGGCAAAGAGGAGATACAAACATGCACGGTATGTGGAAAATACAGCATTTTTGAACCTTAAATCGTGTATACACATTGCACTACATCTAAAACAAACAATAATATTCGTTTTAGCCGTGTCATAAGACCCCTTTAAACATTTTTCAAAAATCATGTTTTTTATTATGTTATCATGTTTTTATTGTGTTAGTAAGCTGTATTTTTTGTAATTATGGCTTAAATAAAAACAAACCAACTGCAGTTTGATTGATATAAAAAACATTGAGTTTTTAGACGGAGAAGTAAACTCAGTTTATATGTAGCTATAGATTAGTTTGGAGATTTCATCTAGTCCAAATGATTTGATATCTTATCTCTTTAAAATTTCTTGTGTAACACTTTAAAATAAACAATATTATTCTGATTTAGTTTCTTATTTCAGTGGTTACTAAATTCTGAATTCTTAAAGTCACCATGAAATCAAACAGGAAAATTCTAAGTGTTTTACACAGAGTTGCAGTGATTATTATAAATGATTCATCCGTGCACACCATTATTTTTCAAAATTCTTTTGCACTTATAATCTTTAATCAAAAACGTCAAGCTCCCTTCCCCCTCTCAACAACAATCTTCACCACATGACGTGTCAAGGATTGGCAGAAGAAGAACCCAAGCGCAGGCAGGCAGTGAAGGGGTTAACAGACAAGACTTTATTTATACAAAAACGCAAAACAAAACACCCTCAATGGGGAAAACAGAACTAAGAAATACACATAAAACAAACGACTTCCCACGTGGGGGACAAAATGAAAACAAGAACAGTAAAACTAAACTAAAGGACACGACCAAACGTCTTAAATAATACAAGGCAGGAAAAACACAAAACTCACAAAACACGAACAGGGCGAGGAACAGGACCACAGGTAACCACACGAGCAAGGGCACAAGAACACGAGAGACCGCAGTACAACGTACATGCACAGAACACAGTACACAACGTAGAACAAGGCAATACAAGAGCACAAGACAAAGAAAAAAGAGGGTATATATAGGGAAGACAAACGAGGGATAATTACACGGGGCAGGTGTGGGACATTAAACACTCAGGGAAAGATCACAAGGAAACGAGAGGAATGGGGCCAATGACAAGACACTGGAGAGAACGTATATTATTGTCAAACGGACAATAATATGTTTCTCTCCACACATAACCAAAGACTTTGTCATGGCTCTGCCACAGGACCAAGGAAAACATGACTAAGGAAGCAGAGCCATGACATGACGTCAGCAACAAAAGAAGTAGAAATGTACTGACTGTCCAATGGCCAGGCATTTTTAGCCCTCCCCTCCAGGCCCAACTTACAACTTTATTGTGTAGACTCAACAAAAAAATTAACGTAACAGTTTGCATCAATATTTTTGCCATTTTGTGACAGCTTCTAACAAAATTTCATCAAAGTTCATCCAACAAACTACATTGGGTCAGACAGATTACTTTTTTCTCTTAGATGAAATGTATTTTTAAGTAACACCAATTTAAAAATTGTTGCTCATTATTGAAATTATTAAGTTGTTCCAACTTTTTTTTTATACTGATTTAATCAAAGACACTGGTTGTAAATAAACTTTTTTATTTTATATCTCAATTTAAAAAAAATTCTCAATAACAATTAAAAGCAAGAGCTGATTGTGCCTATAGCATCTCCAATGAGATGCCTTTTGTGTAAAACAGCATTTGTGGTTATTTTCTTTGAGCCTAACCATAGCCTAAGCAAATGCTCTATCCTTCAGGACCATGGTAACCTCTTAAAACCACTAACATAACCAAAACCCTTTTAAATGCCAAGAGAACAAAATATTAAACATTATTAAGTCTCATGCTGTTCTCATCTTGATAAAAATCCATAAAATAACTCTGTATTTCTACATTAACTCTTATTATCCAGTACCATGCAATGCATGATGGGAAATGGAGATCCTCAGCAATGCTATACTTTGATACAACAAGCATCAGTCATGTACCCTCAACTGTAATAGATTAAGTTAAATGATTGAACATGAACAAATGTATTTTACTCTTTTCAAACACTTGGCACATAGAGTTTGAACTTGTTTACGTATGTTACATGGTTTGGGATGAGTCTTGAAATCCGGAACTCAATTGGTGTTGAAAAATTAAGTTATCTAGCCAATTACTTTGAGTTACTGCAACTTAAATATTGTCTGAACACATAAACACAGATTTTTAGGTTAAAATTACACACAATATTAAGCTTAAGTAATTATCAACATTACTAAGTCAGCACAACTCATCAAAATAGAGTTTCACACTTAAAAGTTTTAATTATACCAATAATTTCGATTTTTGACTTGCACCAATTCATTAAATTAAGTTGTGCCAACAGATGCCATGAATTATTTTTTAAAGTGTAGAGTGTTGTTAAGGTGAGTTGGCCCAGGTCAAAAGAGCCCACCCCCAAGTCTCTGCATGTGATATTCTGGAAACAAATTACAAAAACTTGTACCCAGTTCCTGGAGGGCCACAGCTCTGCAGAGTTTAGCTCCAACCTGCTCCAACCCACACCTGCTCGGAAGTTTCTAGTAATCCTGAAGACATTGATTAGATCAGGTGTTTAATTACAGTTGCTGTGGCCCTCCAGGAATTTTGTTAGAGAACAGTGCTGTAATACATCCTTAAAGTCCCCATGAACCGGATGTTGCGATCGTTTTGACTTCCGTATTTTGACGCATTTCCGAGTGAAATGGAATTTCTAATGAGAAAACAGTGGCTTTCGTCTTTCTCTGCGATTTGATTGGATGTATAAAAACAGCCGTTGCATTTTGAAATGGAACTGGCAAGCAGACTGACAGTTGAAGGGGAGGAGTTAACGGATGCTCCGCCCAAGCCGTCTAACATAAGTCATTTAAGATGGATAGTCATTACAGGAAAGAAGCGTTGTAGCGAGGAAGGCGGGACGAGAGCCGTGGGGCAGGAAGGTGTGGCCGGTGGAGTGAGTGATAATGAGTATCAGCTGTACGCGCACCGGTCCCGCATGCCTCACGTGGTTTCTTGGGAGCATAAGAGGACGAGCGACGGGACTGCCGACGAGAGAGGACCGGGCCCGGAAGTGTTAAGTTTTGTTTATGTTCGTGTGGCCGGCAGTCATCCGTGAGGGGCTGCCGGCCTTTTTACTTCTGTATTATTGTTTGTTTATTTTTCATTAAAGTTTGTTAAACGTTCGCCGGTTCCCGCCTCCTTCCTTCCATTTTATTGAGCTTTGCTACATTGGTGCTGAAACCCGGGAGGAAGGAGGGACATGCTGTCGAAGAGCCCTCGCCGCCGAGCAGCGTCGCGGTGCTGGGGAGTTCGGGCAGCGCAGACGAAGGACGTCCGCCAGCGGCTGCCCGAAGCGGTGGTGCCGGAGAGAGAGAGCTCGACGGGGGACGAAGACCTCGCTGCCGTGCTCCTGGGCCAGGGTGGGGTGGGGGCCGTAGAGGAGGGAGCGGAGGAGTTCGGGCCGTTTGCCGTGGGCCGGAGCCTGCTGCTGTCCACCGGGAAAAAAGGGGAAGAGCAGGGAATGGACAACTCGCTGCCGGCTGCCCTCGGGGGGAAGCCATCGCCGGCCGCCAGGAGGCGGAGGAGGATCGGGTCGCCGTGGAGCATCCCGCACCACCGCATAGCACCGTGAGGAAGAGCCTCTCGGCTGGGCTGAGGACCGAACGACAGCATGTCAGGGAACCAGACTATTTAAAAAAAAAAAAAAACGGGGGAGCTAGGGAGCATAAGAGGACGAGCGACGGGACTGCCGACGAGAGAGGACCGGGCCCGGAAGTGTTAAGTTTTATTTATGTTTGTGTGGCCGGCAGTCGACCGTGATGTGGCTGCCGGCCTTTTACTTCTGTGTTATTGTTTGTTTATTTTTGATTAAAGTGTGTTAAATGTTAGCCGGTTCCCGCCTCCTTCCTTCCTTGCCTAGAGACCTTGTTACAAGCGCATTTTCATGTTTTAACTAAAGATTATGAGCCCACAAGATTTTTAGAACGAGAATGACCCACATTGATAAACACTGCAATATTTCATGAAAAAAGGCATTGTAATTCTTTTTTTCACTGGGAATTTAAAGTGATCATGAATTGAAAACTGACTATTCTTATTTTTATGGAATATTTGCCCTTATAATCTTAAATAAAAACAGCCGAACACCTGTTATCTTACCTTTCCTGACATTGCTATTTTCAAGAACCCCTATAATTAGAAACTCAAGATGGATTTTATGTGTGAGCATGAAGTTGTGGTTTATTCTCTGAATTCACGTTGTATTTTGAGAAAACAATGGCGTGCCTTGGTGATTTCAGCTTTTGCAAACCGCTAGTTGACAAACCAGGATGCAAAGGATTATCCACACCAAAATGTAAACTTTGAAAATAGCATAGGTAATAACACACCTCATTCCTTTATGCCTATTATTTATGTCTGTTTTATGGATAGGTTTGTACAAACGATAGGAAAAGCAATGGTGGACTTTACAAACCCTTTTAATGTCAAAACGGAGTTTTAATTTAATCATTTCCCAAAGGACAAAATCCTGCATAATTTTCAATGTTCTATATCACTTGGAAATGTGTTTCGATATCATTTCCCATTTCATCTAAACAACAGAAGGACAATATTCCACTCGGCAGCTATAATATCCAGCAGTACTCTGGGATTGTTGTGTGCTAACAGAATGTGAGCAATGCTGTGGTCTGGACTGGATTACGGGGCTGTGGAAGAGGCCCTGCTCTAAGTCCTGTTTTGGGAAGGCCATCTCCCGGCCCTCAGCAGTGCCTTTAGATGTGGAGCTAGCGTGGGGTTTCTGCCTGTGCTCCCTGAGCCTGTTCCCAACCGCAGGAATGCAGCGGGAGATGTGGAAGTGGTTAGGACAGTGTTCTGAGGAAGATTTACGCTGGACCCTCTTTCAGTTCATATGGCCCCCATTTAATCGTCATACCCACCGCCAGTGTTGGAAGCAGATCCATTTGCGATGTCTAAACAATGCTGGAAATGTTCCAAGTCTGATTAAATGAATAAAATCAGGTTGGCATCGGACCCCAGCGATGAGCTCATTGTTTGTTGTGCTATATCACACTCTTGGCAGTTACTAGTCGTGAAAAATGAGGTTTCGGCCATGAAGTGTAGAATGCTGGACACTTCATGCACTTAATAGTCTCAGTTTAGCTTACGCCAATAGAATTCATATGCAGATATGATTACATGTCAGTGTGATGGGGACTGAGCTCATGTTGGGCAAGCCAGATAAGTATTACCTCAAAACTACAATGTACAAATTCATTCATCATGTTATGCGTTTGATGTCATTTATCCTCGTAATGTATGTGAAACTTCATACAGCCTTTCCTATTAGTGTAAAATCATTAAGTGTTCCATTTGAGACGATACTACCTTCCTAAAATGCGCACTGTAGTTGGTAGACTGTATAGTGCATAGTTTAAGCCCAGAGTATAATGTGTCATTTGGGACACAACTACTTTATGATCATACACATATTATTGCATTACTTGTCTAGAATAGTTATCTACAAATTTTGTTTACTTCAATTCACATTTATTTCTATAGCACTCAAAGCAGCTTTACAGTACATATTAGACAAAGTATAAAGAAGAAATATATACAATGCATTATATTATTGCACGTTCTTCTGTAAGATACTGTACATTGACTGTAGTTTTGTAATCAGGCCGGTATATTCATATTAAGCAAGTTTGTGTATTCAGTTTTGCATATGATGGGTGTTAGTGGTACTAACTGTAAAAAATAATTGTCTGTAAATTTGTCATTAGTTATTTACCCCATGCAGTTTTTTTCCATCTGTAAAACACAAAAGTGGTCAATAGTAACACTTTACAATAAGGTTGTATTAATTTGTTAACATTTGTTAATGTTTAAAGTCACCATGAAACGGAAGTTATGTTGGACTTCTTTTCCATATCGTGACGTATATCCAAGTGAAACGGCTTCTGAAATTAGAACAAAATGTAGGGCGGGGCTTTATTTTGCTCTTCTCTTCTTGATTGGTTTGTTGTAAGTTGGGCCGCCCTGGAGGGGAGGGCTAAAAATGCCTGGCCATCGGACAGTCAGTATAGTCCTACCTCTTTTGTTGTTGCTTACATCATGTGGTGAAGAGTTGTTGTTGAGAGGGGGAGAGGAGCTTTACGTTTTTGATTTAACTCAACTTGTTGTGGAAAAATTTCAGTCTTGTAGTTCAAAAAATCTCTAATAAGGTCCGGATGTTGAGGAGTTAACTTTATTTGCTCGAGCCAAACAAAGTGAGATGTTCAAAGTCATCTAAAAACCAAGTGTTTTCAGTCTACAGTTATAGTAAAACTTCTGAAAGGTGGTCCTTTCTAAAACCAATCAGGTATTTTCCCGTTATCTCTTATTTTTATTAACCAATTGTTAATTGTCTGCCACCAATAAGTCCCAGGTAACAAGGTACGTATCTAATGGTGGTACGCTGGTTATTACATCATTTTTAAAATAATTTGCATACAATGGTTACTACACGAGACCACCAAACAAGCCATGGTCTCCATACGAGACGGCGTGGCGTCCGTGCGTAATCATGGTTACTTGTAAACAGTGGAAAATCCCCAGGTTTTAGAGAGAACACAACAGGCTTCAAACTTTAGGCCTCTAAAAACATCACTGGATTTTACCTTGTTACATTGTGCTCAAATGTGCTTTAAACATGCATAAAGTGACATTAAGTGCATTTATATGAACAATCATTGGTTACAGGTACAGATTGTGTCATTAAATCATCAATTCTTCTTCAAATAATCAAATTATCATCATAAACCTACTTATATGTAATTATTCTTATTGACTATGATTTCAGATCAACCCATCTATGTACTAATGTTCCTATGAATACTTCTCAATACTTTTTAGGTATTTTATCAAGTGCATTTATAACTGTGGTGAAAAACAGTGCTCAATACATGTAAAAAACATGTATATGTGCCCAGAAATTACACAATATATTCCCCCCTTTGGGACTCAAAAAGAGTCCCACACATGATTAATTTCTGACGAGGAATATACTACAACGTGAATAAGTGCAGGCAAATGCCATCAAAACCATAATAAGAAATGTGTAAGTATATGCGTGGGCGAAACCCTTAAGTAATTACTCGAAGTATGCAAGCTAAGAAAAATCCATCTTATCCATCTTGGTTATCTCGTTACACGGACAACACCTGCTTATAACCCACTATAGAACAAAGACATATCTATTCATTTTCATAGATACGTTCAGTATTAACTGAATAAACAACCATCTGTTGTTGAGGAGCAGACGTGTTAGCTCTCTTAATAGCCTGCATGACACATGGCCAAAAACATAACAATAACAAAATGGGCAAGAGAATGCAGGTTGCCAACATCAATATGTTATGTAGATTTGGGAAAATATTATTGAACCAGTCCCAAATGGAAGATTCTGAATTTACTTCTTCTTTTGTGATCATTGTGGATAACATGGTGATGTTATGTATTCCTTGTTCGATAAGATGTCCATCCGCGTCATTGTCTGGAATGTACGTGCAACAAGTCTCTCCAATCATAGCACAAACACCTCCGCGTGCTGCGGTGAGTTGGTCCAGGACCACTCTGTTCTGGAGTGCGGTAAGCCGTATTCCTCGAAGTTCCTCTCTGATTCCTTCCATCATGATTTTCGTTGTATTGATAAATGAGGCTAGCTCATATCTGGTGATTTCCACGTCATGCATCAGTGATTCTACACCCAGTGCTGGGCTGAAAGCAGCCACAAGTTTCTCAGCAACTGTCCATATGTGATGGTTCTTTGGCACTGGGCTTTCTCTCAGGAAATTGAATAGGTCTCTTCTTGTTCGGTGTTGACTGTCCATTGTTCGATCGGGCAAGATGATGGCCCCTCCATGTAGTTGGACTAAAGCACATAGTCCTGTCCAGTTCTTTGGTAAGGATAAGTATACTCGATATCCACACAGCCAGTAGTGTCCTTCAACGACACCTGTTCCATCTAGATCGGGAACATGCACAGTCAAACATGAAGGACATTTTGCTCGTCCTCTCTCGGAAGTCACAAGGTATTGGTAGGCCACAACTGTTTGTGGAGCTTTATGTGTAGTTGTAACAAGGCGAGGTGGAGGATGCACATAGTCTGCTATGCGAAGACATGACATACAACTTTGTCTCATAGATTCATTTGTTTGCTTGTAGATATGTGAACATTTCTTCTCTGGTAATTTTCCCAAGAAATGTCCTCCTGAAGATCGTTCATGACAGATGAGTTTACTAGGTAAATGCTTGACTGTTGCAATCTGAGCAAAAAGTCTTTTGGGGAGAGTGATTGATTTCCACGTGCTGTCCATTTGAGTCATCATAACAGTATCTCCATTTGGTTTCCTTTGTAGTCCTGCAGCTGCTATTGCAACCATAGTCATCTCAAATGTTGTGTTATGATCCTGATGTGGCCACCAGTCTCCTCCAGTGGTGCTATGAGGGAACTGAGAACAAACATAACAGTTTCTGGAAGCATACATTTTGACTGTATGATTGGTGAATCTCCACCACATGTTAGTAGCATAAGGATGAGGGGGATTAGGGTGATCCATCCATGAATCAAGTTGGTCTGTGTTGTTGATGCTCTGACGTTTATTTCGATGTTTTGGTGCAGACTCTGGAACCAACTGACCTGGGGACAAATGTTCATCTGTAGTAGCATTTACTCCAAAGTCAGCCTGTTCCAAGGTAGAATTCATAAAGTCTGTGTGGTTCAAATCCATATCCATGTCTTTGCGCAGAGTTATGTTATCCTTGAAAAGGGTATCTGGAAGTTCCTTGCCATCTGGGAATTGTCTCAGAAGTATTGGTATTATGATCACACATGTCAAAATGATCAAAACAGATGCTATGTCTCGCTGTCCAAACAACTTTCGGAGTCCCATGGGTGTCTTGAGCTCTCCATATTGTTATTTACAAAGTTCAATTTTAGTAAAATTCAATTTAAATCATATCCTTCAGTGTGATAAGTAAAAATCATCCACTGACCTGGTTTTAATCTGGCTTCTGCTCTAAATCGTGTATGACAATTATGTGGTTTAAATTTCAAAGTTCCTGTGTTCAGGTTAATTGAGGGCCAAAACAAATATTGAGTGCACACGGTTAAAGTCCAACTTGGCCTTCTTTCAGTCCATTAATCATCCTGTGTTGAAGTAAAACCTACAGCCAATATAGCATTGTCTTGTGACAGCAATTTCAGAGGCTCTAGCAGTTCCAATTGTCTTTGTTCTTGAAATACAGACACATAACCAGAATTCACCAGTTCTTGATAACACGGTCTCTCAGTACCTTCCTCCCTGGTTGGAAAATAAAGTGATGTTCCTCTTATTCGGTCTGCAGGTGGTTTTCTGTGTGGGGTGTCATTCGTATGATCAGGTTTGAATTTTTCAGCAAATTGTCTAAAGGCAGATGACATTCGTCACATACAATGTTTATAAGTCAATTATTTGGGTAATAATCCGTATAATATTTCCAAAGCTGCGTAGTGATAGCCTATATTCCAAAGTTAAATGGCCAGTTGCTCTGTCCAATATTGGTCTAAAGTTTTGCCTTGTTTCGCCAACAATATACGTTCTTCCTAATTGTGTTGCGTTATCTGTAGATTTTTCTGCAGCTGTTACAAAGACTGCTAATATACTCTCGTCCTGTTGCAGGAGTCTTCTATCAAC